>NC_134109.1:50902121-51205151 GCF_040939455.1 Microcebus murinus | reverse complement strand
AGTATGACAAGCTTACAAAAGCACATAAAGAAAAAGAGTGAGTCTTGTTTTGAGTGGTCCTGACGGGACAAGGACACTCAGGAAAACCTTCTCTGAGTAAATGACATTTAAACAGAAAGCTGTAGATTATTACTAATGCAGGCTGAGCTGAGTGAGAGGAGGAGCCCTAAAGGAAAGGCCTTGAGGTAGATGGAGCTGGGACAAGGGACTAAAAAGTCTAGGTGGAGGCCAGTAAGTGACAGACCCACCAAAAGTCGAACATTGCCTGATTTGCCACTCTACTGGCAGAGATTCTTTCTGCTGTATTAAATTTGTTGTTAAGATTTTTTTTATGAGTCTTTCCTACTTACCAGATTGAGAAAAATAATTAAGAAATCATTGTTTTCACTGCCTTTTCTTCTCTTTTGCCAAACACTAAAGATCATGAGAATTTGCTTGCTTCCAAAGAATTATGAAAAGCTGGAGTTTAAATTGGGTTGTTGCATAAGAATGAAATGTAAAAAGCTTTCCAAGAAAAGTTAAAAATAGAAGTAATTACACAAGAGGAAGTGGGAATTCTCTTTGCTTATTTTTATTTTTTTAATTGAAGCCAGTGAAGACTTATTCACAATTTATTAACTGGGATTTTTAATGCTTGTACTTTTAGGTATAGATTCTAGTTAGCCTACAGACTTAAGTTTGACAGAAAAAATGGGCAGGCCAAATTGACCACACTGTACCCACAGAATCTATTCTACTTTTGGGCAGGACTATTTTAAAGTGTCTCATAAAATAGATTATATCCTCTTTTAAAAAACTTTATAAAAAATTCAGACTGTATCAACTTCAATTTATTATCAGATGAATTCTGATTAGATTTAATTTCCATTATGCTTCCTGCTGTATTTACCTCTACAAACTGCTTTATGTAGGTTGGGCAGAGATGGGCAACAGAGCTCAGTGCTTAGGAACAGACTCTTGCAATAGATTACTGGGGACCCTATCTTGGCTCCTTACTTGTGTGATCTTGGGCAAGCTACTGAAATCCTTTTTGTGTAAGAGGGATAAATATTGTACCTACCTCATGGGACAATGGTAAGTATTAAGTGAGAAAATATGCAATGCACTTAGCTGAGTGCATGGCATGCAGTAAGCACAAAATAAATATTAGCTGTCAGATCAAGTAATAAATATTAGTTGTCATTTCTTGATCCCTGAAATGTATGGGGGGAGGGTCTCTGCAAAAAGATCTTAGAATTCCTGTATCTGCTCAGGTGCATGTTCTATGAATTGTATAGTACGAGCCAGGTAGGATAAGCCAGGGAGGAGAAAGCCATCCCTTTTGCAGCCCAGAGAGGTGACAGAACCTTAATGGTGATCAAATGAGAGGCTGATAGTGCTGCTAATGCTTCCTTTCCTGTGGATATTGTGCTTAATGACCCCCGCCTTAGAATATTTTAAGAAATAAAAAAAATTCAGATTATGCCTTGCAAACTTTATAAATTTACGTTCTGTGAATCAGGGAACGCGCATCTTTGTCCAAGACTAACTAATATGTAGAGGAGTCTTATAGTTGTTCCTCATTTTTAGTCTTATAATCCTAGTCTTACATCCTAAGTCTTACACTTAGGATGTAAGTGTTGATCCCACTGGGGGCCATTGTTTCTTTGAACTCAGGCTTAGATAAAATGAGAAGAGGTGAGATTTGTTGACCACTGCATTCTGCCTCTGTTCAATCCCTCATGTTTCTTACTCCCTTTAAAAAATCTTAAAATAAAACATTTAAAAATAAAGCAACCATGATGCACTATCCATCATCTTCTCCCTCTTTACCGTTTCTCCTTTTCATTCCTCTCTCAAACCTTTCCTCTTGTCCCTGCTCCCTGACTGCTTTCTTAGGTCTCTATACTTCTTTTCATCTTAATCTGTGTCCTTTCTCTGAATCCTGCTCATCTTTAATTTGTATTGAAGAGAGAAATGGGAAAGGTTGGCTTGGGCTAGAGTAAGGAGAGGGCAGGAAAGAGAAAAATGTAGCAAAAAGGTATAGGTGAA
The DNA here is from genome assembly GCF_040939455.1 of Microcebus murinus. Taxonomy (NCBI): domain Eukaryota; kingdom Metazoa; phylum Chordata; class Mammalia; order Primates; family Cheirogaleidae; genus Microcebus; species Microcebus murinus. The sequence continues at coordinate 51,203,120 of NC_134109.1, read as the reverse complement.
GCTAAAAGACACAATGAACATATCTGGCTTATTCATTGAGTCCCCAAATCCTGCTTTTGCTGTGCATTTCTTGGGCATAAAAATGTTTAATCTTCTATTTGTTTGAGATGATGTGTGTATTATTCACTGTTTCCAAATGGACTGTATATATATATATATATATATATATTTTTTTTTTTTTTTTTTTTTTTTGAGACAGAGTCTCACTTTGTTGCCCAGGCTAGACTGAGTGCTGTGGTGTCAGCCTAGCTCACAGCAACCTCAAACTCCTGGGCTCAAGCAATCCTGCTGCCTCAGCCTCCCGAGTAGCTGGGACTACAGGCAGACGCCACCATGCCCAGCTAATTTTTTGTATATATATATATATATATTTTAGTTGGTCGATTAATTTCTTTCTATTTTTGGTAGAGACAGGGTCTCGCTCAGGCTGGTTTTGAACTCCTGACCTCGAGCTATCCGCCCGCCTTGGCCTCCCAGAGTGCTAGGATTACAGGCGTGAGCCACCACACCTGGCCTGTATATTCTGTTTTTTTGTTTCTCTTCTTTTTCAGTAAGGGGATAGAGTCAGAAGAGAAGGAGGCAGAGTGAGGTAAAAGAGAAAGGAGCTAAAATTCCTGGAAAAGACTATGCTCTGTTTGTGTCTCTATTATGCAATTTAATATTTACTTTTACTTCAATGACTAGTTACTGTTGTGCTCCCTAAGCCCACCTGTGCTCCATTGCAGGACCATTTCCTTTCGTGCTGACCTGCTCTACTTGGTTGGCTGTGGTCCAACTGAACTGCCACGCTCCATCCCAGCCTGGTAGTGAGGCTCCATCTCATGTTGCTGTGACTCAATGCCTGGCACCCTCCTGAGCTGCAGGTTCCCACCTCTCTTCATCGAGCCTTCTTGTGCTCAGTGAAGCACAAGACCCCTTCAGAGCCCTACTGAAAAATGTCTGACAAGCCCACGGACTGTATTAGCATGTTATCAGAGAGGACTAAAATCTAAGTTATTGTACTCCTCTTCTCCTCACTGTTGCTCAAGCAGTGGCCTGGAAGGAGGGGGCCTTAAGCCCTGACTAGTGTCTCAGGGAAAAGCTGTTCATAAAAAGTTTCCACATCCTGGCTATAGTCCAGTCACACAGGTGGCTCTCTATGAGCCCCAGTTTTCTCCTGCCAGTCTTTGTTTCTGCTTCCTGCTCCTTCCAACAGGAGCACCTTTCTTACCTAATGGTCAGTGTCCAACCTACACATCTTTCCTGACACTGCGCTGGGTCAGTTATATGTGATTTTCTGTGGCAGAGAACTGTATACACTCCTCTATCAAAGGGTTTTGTCCATTTGAATATGATTTTGTACACACTGAACTGTTTATTCATAGGTTCCCACCATACTTCAAGGTCTTTAGGGAGGGCCCACATTCTCTTTGTTTTGAATTGTTAGCACTTTTCACATTGCTTGGCACATTGTAGGTAATCAACGCAATACCAACATGTTGCAAGAACATGTTATCTGTGATGGGAAGACTATAGAGGAAATTTGGGGGCAAGTGATATGGGTTCTCAGAGGAGGCAAAAATCTATGTGTGGGCTATGTAGTAGTATCCCCAGATGGCATCAGTTAAGGCAGCTGTTTTCAGGATCTTTTCCTAAGGCCTGATAATTATTTTTTGAAGGCATTATTTTGTACATGTCTCCAAACATATAACCTGAATGATTGTGTCTTTTAAAATATGTGTGGTATAAGAAGCAATGTAATTGATTTCCTATGAAAGGCATGTTCAGTCTCACATTTCTAATTTTTAAAATTTCTTTCCCAAATTATCAGTTTTTCATTAAACATTTTGGCTTTTATTTTTATGAGCTAATATATTTTCTTAAAGCTCAAATCTTGACTTTCCCTCATTTTCTCTCATTATTTTAGCTTGCTTACAGAGTTGTGGGTGAAGAAGGTCCATGTAGAGAGGTCATTTCTTCATCCCCTTGCCCCAGGTAGGACAGCTGTGTTAGCAAGACAGTTGCCAGGATCTTGTAGAGGCATGTGGTAAAAGCTTGACAATCTGTCAGTCTGTGTTTTGAAGCAAATGGATAGTTTAGAAATCCTGATAATAAAAGTCAATGCAAATACTAATCCTTGTTGCTTTACCTCAGTTCTGTACTGCACAGAAATGATTTTAAGCCCTGATACAAGGAAATTGGTGCAAGAAAAAACTAGTAATATATAATATACTTTCTAAAAGTTGTACACATTTATATTATTATTTCTCCATGAAATATTATAATTTTTCCCTATTCCCTCCAAGTGCGAAAAGAAACTAGAAATACACAGATCTATGGATTCTCTCTCTCTTCCACATGTTATATAGATATTTGAGACATGATTGATTAAAAAATTCTACTCATGTGATCAGTAAGTATTATTTGGAGAAAAAAGTAAAACAAAAATGAAAAAATAACTTGTGTCAATATGGTATGTTAACACATATTGAGATCTAAAATACCCAGTCATCTAATTTCTAATATTCATCTTGTCTGTAGTTTGATCTTGGATAAGAATCACTTTTACAATGTTGAATTCAGTCAGCTGTTCGCTTTTTGCGTCTTCAAAACAGATTTATCAAACATATAAGTTAGTAACATTTCTGTTAATTGTCTCTGAACATACTGAAAAACTGCTGTGTGTGTAGAATTGTTACATAAGTAGGATTGAAAGGCTGCAGAGCAGATTGTGAATTTTGCAATTGCGTTTTAGAGCTGGCTCAATCTAGCCTATAACTATTTTCTTGGCTTGTATTCATATAATGGATAATGGGTGCTTTCTATGAGGTACCCAGATTGAAATGAATATTGAAGTTTGTATTTCTTTGCTTGAGAAAGCTAACTTTTCTAGTTAGACCCAAACCACAGCAGTCTTTATGGACAAAAAAAGTCAAACATTCTCTAAAAAGTATATTTTGAGCCTATCATCATAATAACAATGGAATGGAGGTTGAGAACTGCTCCCTGAAGAAGTGATTCTTAGAGTTGTGATGTGAATTTCTCACATATAGAAAAGTGGCATAATTGGTTTCCTATCTTCCTTTCCTCCTTCTGCCCTGTATTTCTCCTTTTTTTCCCTTCTGTGAAATCCAGCAACTTTAGAGAAAAATGTAAAATTTAAAGTTTAAATTCCAGTTCCTTAATTTACACTAATTTATTATCTCAGTAACTATATAGTATACCCAGTATATGAATTCCAGTGTAAGTACTGTTTTGTATTCCACGAAATCTAATAGTGTGATTTGCATACATATGTCTAATATATTGATATATTTAAAATGTTATTTATTTTTTAAAAGAGAATTTTTAAGAGCAATTTTAAGTTACACCAAAATGAAACAGAAAACACAGAGAGTTCCTATATACCTCTGCCTCCACACACTCACTGCCCCTCCACCATCAACATCCCACACGAGCATGCTACATCTGTCAATGAATTATCATCCAAAGTCCCTAGTTTACATTAAGGGTCACTCTTGGTGTTGCATATTCTATGGGTTTTGACAAATGTATGATGATGAGTGTCTAGCATTATAGTGTCATATTAGAATAGTTTCAGTGTGCTAAAAATCATCTGTGCCTTCCTGTTCACCCCCTGCAATGTTTATTTTTGATAATATTGTAGGATTGCATACTCTGTGTGTGTATGTGTGTGTGTGTAAGCTTTAATCATACCCCTATTCTTTGATATATTGATCATTTTCAACTTTTTAAAATTATAAATGACACTCACTGGAGAAATTGACTTTTTCTTTGCTTTTGGATAATATTTTTTAAGACACAGTGTGCAAAGAACTAGATTAGAGTACAGGACAAAGTTTATAATACTTATTTCTTTCATCCAATAAGCATTTGCTGAACACCAAATGTGCCAAGACCCTAGGGTTACAGAAATAAATAAAGTACAATTCCAGCTGCGTATATGGGGGAGAGAGAGAATAGGGAGTAGATATATAAGCTAGAAAATAAATACATAATGTGAAATGCTAAGTGCCATAACAGATAGTGCTTTTGGTTCCCAGAGGAGATGTGATAACAAAGTACAATAATATATATATATATATCAGACAAAGAAAATAAATTTAAGAAAAAGGAAATTTACTTTTCGGGTGAGTCTTATGATGGTTAATTTTATGTGTCAACTTGACTGGGCTAAGGGATGACCAGATAGCTGGTCATCCCTTAGCTGTATTATTTTTAGATGTGTCTGTGAGGGTGGTCTGGAAGAGATTAGCATTTGTATCAGCAGACTGAGTAAAGAAGATTACCCTCAGCAATGTGGTTGGACGTCATCTAATCTTTTGAGGCTCCAGATAGAACAAAAATGTGTAAGAAGGGAAAATTTACTCTCTTTTCTTCTGAAAATAGGACATGCATCTTCTCCTCCTCTTGGACATTAGAGCTCCAGTTGCCAGACCTTTGAAATCCTGGACTAACAGCAGTGATCTACCAGTTTCTGTTGGCCTGAGACTGAGAGTTACATTGTTGGCTCCCCCTATTCTCAGATTTTTGGACTTGGACTCAGACTAAATTACTACTTGCTTCCCTTGTTCTCTAGTTTGCAGACAGCATACTGTGGGACTTCTTGGCCTCCATAATTGCATGAGCCCATTTTCATCATAAATTCCCCCTTATATCTCTCTCTGTATATCCTGTTAGTACTGTTTTCTGGGGAACTCTGACTAATACATGGGGAAAAATGAAAATTGCAGGAACTGTAGGGAATGAGACTGTATTCACAGGTTGGCCTAGACTGCGGGAGGTCCTGTGTTCTTGAAGGAGCTTGAGCTTTATCCTGTGGACAATAGAGGCTCAGAGAGTTTACCAGAACTTTCTGTGATAATCTGAGGGCAAGCAGGGAAGTGATGTGAGTGACAACAGCAAATATTATGTAACCCAGTGGTTTTCAAACTTTGGTGTGATTCAGAATCACTTGGAGAACTAATCCAGTCACTTGGGAGAATGAGGCTTGTTGAAGTAGAATAGGACCCAGACCTCTGGATTTTTGCCAAGTTGTTCATGTGATTCTGATGGATGCTAAAGTTTGAGAACCACTGATGTAATGCTTAAACAAAAGCTATTTGTGGCTTACTTTCAGCAGCAAAGAAACATCATTTCACAGGAAAATTATAATGAGAAGATAATTTGAATATTTTTAAAAGTCCTTAACACCAAAGTAGAATGCCCTTCGATTCTTTTTATATATTAAAATGAGCTATAATTAAATGCTTTATGCCATGGTTTCCTTACTTGTACCTGTCTCATAGTCTTGTTATGGTGAGTAAAAGAATCAATATATGTAAATCCTTAGAATTGTGCCTGGCACATAGTAAGTTTCTATAAATTTGAGCACTTAATATTGTACCTTACCTTTATGTCAACTGTCATCAAAATATCTCAAACTTATTTTCTTTAAACTCCCCCACTGCCACCCCCTACTTTTTCTCCAAATAGTTTCCTCAGGGTCTTGAATTTTCCAAGCCCCACCTCTCACTTTCTGGACTGATTCTAACTTTTGTTTTGCTTTGCTTTGCTTTCCTGCCAGCTAGTATATGTCCTGTCCAGTGTAAATCTTAGAAGCCCTTTGGCTTCAAGCTTCAATAGTTAGTGCCCTCTTAACACTACATAAGGCTTAGACTCGAATTTGCCTGAGCTTCAAAGACTCTTTCTCTTAAATAGGAGCATTAGAGAAGGTTTGAATTGAATCTTTTTTCTATTACCTAAAACCATATCAAAAGAATCTTTGAACATTTCATTTAATTAGATTCCTTTCCCTGATACAGTTTCTGATGACTTGCGTATTTCCTGGTGGTCTTTAAAGCCCTACTCCCGTCATGTAGTTCCATTTTAGTTCCTCTCTGACAGGAACTTGAACTTATTATATTGCCCATGTTGATGCTGATGTTTGATCATTAGTGATGATATAATTACAATCATTATTAATATTTGTTGTATGTTTATGATATGCAAAACACTATACTAAGCCATTCACATGTGTTAAACATGCAAATGTTATTTAATCCTTGCAATTGTTCAATGAGATAGGACCTAGTGTGACCCATTTTGGTGAAAGAGGCCAGGTAACTTACAAGCTTACCCAATGAAGATGCAAAAGACCTGAGCCTAGATCTGAGCTCTCACCCAACTGACCTTGACTACCTCTCATAATTTCTCTAAGTATCCTATTTTATGCTAAGTGTGCTTAAAATAATTAAAAGTATGACATGTTTTATATAATTCTTAAATTGCTATCTTGAGTAGGTATATTATTACACCTATTTTCAAGTTGAGGAAAAAGGAGTCTTGGTAAGATTAAGTGATTTGACCAGCTTTGTAAAACTAGTAAGTGACAGACCTACATTCAAACCTAGGATTGACTAATAATATGATTTTAGTTTATGTATGGTTAACCAATATGATAAATAAGTCTCTTCCTTTTCTTCATAGCTAAACTTCTCAAAATGTTTCATCTCTATATGCTTTTCTGGCTCCTCAGCCTCTGCATCTCTCCTAAATGTCAGTACTTCCTCAGACACCTGTCCAAATCTCCCTTCTATGGCTTCAGTCACCATCTATGTACATACCCTTCCTATGTCTACAACTCAGACATTTGCACTTGACCCATATAGCCAACTGTCTATAGAACACCTACATTTCACTGAGCTATTTGCTTCACACACTCAGAACGTCCCAGATGAAGTTATCTCAAATACCTACTCCAGCTCCAGGCTACTCCTGACTCATATGACTGTCCTCACAGTTGCTTAATCCATAAGGTGGGGAATCATCTTTAACATCTTATTTTCTTTTATCACCCAGATCCAGTTATTATAAACTTCAAATGGAGAACATTAGATGGATTACCTTCTAAACCCATCTAATGTTCTCCATTTCCACCCTACTATCTTTGTTCATGCTACCACCATCTCTTGACTGGATTATTGCAATAGCCTCCTAATTGGTATCCTAACTTGAATCTTGCCCAATCCAATCTGTTTACTAATCAAACCAATAGTGACTTTTAATACATGCAAACATATAATTAGCAAATAATATAATAATTTTTGGTTTGTAGGACCCATCACCATCATCATGATGTCACTGACCTTTTCTTACTTATTATTTACTACTTTTCCACCCCAAATTCTATATTTCAGCAATATTGAGTTGTATTTTGTTCTCCGAAGCCATTGCGTTCTCCTTCTCTGTAAAATTATACATACTGTTCTCTCTGCCTCAAAATACTCTTATCCCTGTTCATTCCCCACCTTTTGCCTTGCTAAATTCTTCTCATTCTTTAGACCTTAGCTTAAAAAAACCCTTCTCCTGGAAAGTTATGCCTGACACCTTGAACAATGGTGGATATTTCTCGAATACTATTCCTGAGATTTTCTCGGCACTATTCCCGAGATTCCCTTAACATAATTACATGCTGCTTCAGTTTCTGCTATAGACTGTGTCTACCCTAAATTCATATGTTGAAGCCTAATCCCCATTGTGTTGGTATTAAGAGGTAGGGACTTTGGGAAGTGATTAGGTAATGAGGGTGCAGCCCTCATTAATGGGATTAGTACCCTTATAAAAGAGACCCTATCAGCATCACCTTTCTTTCCAAAAAAAAAATAAAAAATAAAAAAAAATAAAAGAGACCCTAGAAAGCTCCTTTGATCCTTCTACTGTGTGATGACACAGGAAGAAGACAGCCTTCTATGAACCAGAAAGCAGGCCCTCACCAAACATTGAATATGCCTGCATCCTGATCTTGGACTTCCTAGCCTCTAGAACTGTGAGAAATAAATTTCTGCTGTTTATAATCTACCTAGTCCACATGGACTAAGATATATGGATAATTACAATGCATATTATAATTTGTCACAATGTCTTCTCTACTACTCTCTCTTCTATATTTTCTATGTTTTTTTTCTGTGATTCATTATAATCAAGGTATTCTGCCATATCTTCTAGTTAACTTATTCTCACTTTACTAGTGTCTATTCTGTTTTAAAAGCTATCTGCCAAGTTATTAATTTTAATGTATTTTCAGTGTTAACATTTCTATGTGGTTTTCTTTCAAGGCTATGTCATTTTCATGGTTTCTAATTCTTTGGTTAAATTTTGAAACTTTTATGTCTTTGCTGAGAAAAGTTATTTTAAAATCTATGTCTGATGATTTTGATATCTGTAGCCCCAGTGGATCTGTTTTAATGGGCTGCTAATTCTACTTACTCTTGTTTATGTTGTCTTGATCTTTTCATTTGTTGGGTTATTTTTTATTGTTTGCCAGACATTGTATTGGAAAATTTGTTTGTAAAAAAATTATGTTCTATGATGATATTTTCCTTCAGCAAACACTGTTTCATTTTCTGAAAGTGCCTGGAGGCAGTAGCAATTTGGATATTCAGTAATTATTTCTCTTGACGCCATGCGAATGACTTAGATTTGGATTGTAGTCTGTGCAAAGATCATGTTACTTCTGATTCACCCTAATTTCTTTGGATCTCTGAAATAAATGTATTATTAGGACTTCAATCACTTTTGGATTCTGGCTTCCAACTTGAGTCTTTCAAAAGTACTGCTTAACCTTTCATCTATTTCTTCTGGAATTGGCAAATGCCCTCAGGGGTCAAGCAACCACAAATGATGGACTAACTTTTCTGGATATGTCTGTCATAGAACTTGTCTATATAATTCTTTATTAAAATATTAGTTCTCCCATGCATTCCAGTAGATAATTTTAATATATTTTATATTTTGGCAAGTTCTTCTAATTGACCTAAATGGGAGAGTTAATCTGAAGTCACATACCATTATTGCATTATTGGATATAGAAGTTCAATCTTCCTTCCTTCATTCCTTCCTACTTTCCTGCCTGCCTGCCTTCTTTCCTTCCTTCTTTCCTTCCTTCCTTCCTTCCTTCCTTCCTTCCTTCCTTCCTTCCTTCCTTCCTTCCTTCCTTCCTTCCTTCCTTCCTTCCTTCCTTCCTTCCTTCCTTCCTTCCTTCCTTCCTTCCTTCCTTCCTTCCTTCCTTCCTTCCCTTTTCTTTCTTTCTTTCTTTCTTTCTTTCTTTCTTTCTTTCTTTCTTTCTTTCTTTCTTTCTTTCTTTCTTTCTTTCTTTCTTTCTTTCTTTCTTTCTTTCTTTCTTTCTTATGTTTTTAATAGTAAGATGATTCTTAAAGCAGTGTAGATAGATTGGAGGAAAGGAGGAACATATCATTACTACTAAATTGTTTCCAAGGTGGATATGCCAATTGATACTTGAATGAGAGCTCCAGTTATTCTCTGAGTATGTTTCTTTAGCCCTGTTTGCCTGGCAGGAAATGCCTGAAAATCTCTTATTTGTAAGATAATGAATTCTATCTTGCTTATAGGAGCTGTACCTTTGGTGTTTGGGTGGGAGGGGATGTGGTCTAGTAGAATGGGTAATGTTTTTTCCTTTGGTCATGAAGTCTCCTTGTTTATCTTAACAGCTATAAAGATGCTGCCCACTTTTCTGGACCCAGTGTCTATTTTCCCTCTTTAGAATTTATTTAGGATATTATCTTTTTTTTTTTTTTTTCTGAGAGTCTCACTCTGTTGCCTGGGCTAGAGTCCTGTGGCGTCAGCCTAGCTCACAGCAACCTCAAACTCCTGGGCTCAAGTGATCCTACTGCCTCAGCCTCCCAAGTAGCTGGAACTACAGGCATGTGCCACCATGTCCAGCTAATGTTTTCTATATAGTTTTAGTTGGCCAATTAATTTCTTTCTATTTTTAGTAGAAACAGGGTCTCACTCTTGCTCAGGCTGGTTTTGAACTCCTGACCTTGAGCTATCTGCCTGCCTCGGCCTCCCATAGTATCTTGAGGACAAATGCTGGTATTAGCCTTAAATATTCTGCTCTTCAATTATTACCTGGTAGAACCCATGGACCTTTTCTTATATCAGCCCCCTAATCCTCATACTTCTGATCTTCCCACCATTTCTATGGTCTGCTGGAAAAAGATCCTTGATTGGAAGGTCCTTCCTGTCAGTTGCATGTGCCTGTAGGTTTCTGGGAATATTGAATTTTCCCATTAATTTATTCTCATTTGTTATACATTTTACAGGAGTTCCTTATTGCTTTTTCTGGCATTCTTTCTGGTATGTCCAATGCTTTAAAAATAAAATATTTGTTAAAATTCTTTTATTTTGAGGGAGGAGAGGTAAAATATACATACTTAGGCAGCATCTTAATACAGAAATTCTCCATATATTTATGATGTAAATATCATTGATATATTTCAAAATAGCTATTTTCATAACTTCTATTATTTATGCTGTCAACAATACGCAAATAATACATAATCCCCAAAGAATCTAAAAAGAATAATTGCTTTGACTTACATTTTCAATCCCCTTTCTTTTCTTCATTGTTTTATCTTGATGGTCTTAAATCTATGTGAAATTTGATGTTCAAATTTCATATTAGTAATGCCATGTAATTTAATAAAATAATGTTCCTTTTTAGCTTTCTCCATTTTCAAATCACTTTATCTTTTATTAATATTTTTCATCTTCTAACTCTGATGGTTTCTTTTTTCTTGCTTTTTGTTATTTTCTCCCCAAATCTGCTATTTATTTTTTTAAAGTTAGTGAAAAATTTTATTTTATTATGTTTCCTTAAAAAAGGAGAAAATTATCTCATGTCCACTAGCGTTCCTTTTGTGGATTTACATCAGGTTGAGCTTTGATAGCTTTATGTTTTATATTTCTCTTTTAAAATTTTTAAAATAGAATTGGGGGGGGGGAATTGAATTCCATTATATATATACATCATATCATTGTGAAATCTGGGCTTTTGTACCCGTCACCCAAGTAGTGTACATTTTACACTGTAGTAATTTTTCATCCCTTATCCTCTCCCATTCTTTCCCTTTGTGAGTCTCCAATGTCCATTATATCACTCTGTGTGTCCTTGAATAGCCGTAGTTTAGCTCATACTTATAAGTGAGAATATGCAGCATTTATTTTTGTGTTCATGAGATAGTTCACTTAGGATAATGGCCTCCAGTTCTAAACAAGGTGCTGCAAAACATTATTTAACTTTCTTATTGCTGAGTAGTATTCCATAGTATATATTTACAGCATGTTTTCTTTATCCATTCATTGGTTGATGGGCACTTAGGTTGTATCTATGTTTTCATGATTGTGAATTGTGCTATGATAAACATAGAAGTGCAAGTTCTTTTTGATATAATGATTTATTTTCCTTTGGGAAAATACTCAGTAGTGGTATTAAAGGATCGAATGATAGATCTACTTTTACTTCTTTCAGAAATCTCCATACTGATCTCCATAGAGGTTGTACTAATTTACAATCCCATCAACAAGGTATAAGTGTTCTCTGTTTATCGCATCCATGCCAATGTCTATTGTTTTGGGGCTTTTTAATAATTGGCGTAAGATGGTATCTCATTATGGTTTTAATTTGCACATCTCTGATGATTAGTGATTTTCAGCATTTTTTCATGTTTCTTGGCTGTTTCTATATCTTCTTTTGAAAAATGCCTGTCTATGTCATTTGACCAGTTTTTAATCGGATTGTTTTACTCTTGCTGAGTTATTTGAGTTCCTTGTAGATTCTAGATAGTAGTCTTTTGTTGGGTACATAGTTTGTGAATATTTTTTCCTATTCTGTAGGTTGCCAATTTACTCTTTTATTGTTTTCTTTAAGTCTCATTGTCTACTTTTGTTTCTGTTGCATTTGGTTTTTGGGTCTTAGTCATAAATTCTTTGCCTAGGCCCTAGACCAATGTCCAGAAGAGTTTTTCCTAAGTTTTATTCTACTCCTTTTGTTGTTTCAGGTCTTATATTCAAGTCTTCAATCCATCTTGAGTTAATTTTTATATATGGCGAGAGACAGGGATCCAGTTTCATTTTTCTATATATGGATATCTAATTTTCCCAGCACCATTTATTGCATAGGGCATCCTTTCTTCAGTGTATGTTTTTGTTTGTTTTGTTGAAGATCAGTTGATTGTAGGTGTATAGTTTTATTTCTGGGTTTTCTACTCTGTTCCATTGATCTGTGTGTCTATTTCTATGCCAGTACCTTGCTGCTTTGGTTACTATAGCACTATAGTATAATTTGAAATCAGGTAATGTGATGCCTCCAGTTTTGTTCTTTTTGCTTAAGACTGCTTTTGCTATTCAGACTCTTTTTTGATTCCAAAAGAATTTTAGAATTGTTTTCTCTAAATCTGTGAAAAATGAAAAACGATATTGGTATTTTGACAGGAATTGCATTGAATCTGGGCAGTATGGATATTTTAACAATATTGATTCTACTGATTCATGAGCATGGGATGTTTTTTCATTTGTGTCATCAATAATTTCTTTTATCAGTGATTTATAGTTCTTGTAGAGATCTTTCATCTTCTTGGTTAAATATATCTTAAGTATTTTATTTTATTATTATTATTTGCACCTATTGTAAATGGGATTGTGTTCTTTATTTGTTTCATAGCTTGATCATGATTGGTGTATAGTAATGCTACTGATTGTTGTACACCAATTTTATAACCTGAGACTTTGTTGAATTCATTTATCAAATCTAGGAGTCTTTAGAGGATTCCTTAGGGTTTTCTAGGTATAAGATTATATCATAAAAAAACAGAGATAATTTGACTTCCTCCTTTCCCACTTAGATACACACTTTATTTCTTTCTCTTGCTTGATTGCTCTGGCTAGGACTTCCAGTACTATGCTGAATAGAAGTGGTGAAAGTGGGAATAACCATCTTGCCCCAGTTCTTAGGGGGAATGCTTTCAACTTTTCCCCTTATCCTAGGTGTACATAGGAGAGGTTGGGCTCCCCTGTTTCTCCTAAACTAGGCAGGGCTCTAGCTACATTAATCCAAACTCAGCCCAAAGGCAGCATCCAGAGTGGCTCTAAACTGCCAAAATAGCTTGAGACTAGAGCAGGTAGGCCCCTTTCTAGGCGGGCTGCATTGGCAGGAAACTGTGAGGAGTAGAGTTCTCTTGAGAGTGGGTCTTACAGCAGACTGTTGCAGGATGGTGGTTACTGTCCTACATATGTGTCAGAAAGCCTGGTTTCCCTGTATTTTCCCACTTTGGTGGGGACTGCAGCCCTGGCAGCCTGAACTCAGCTTGAGGTGGGGCATAGCCCAGTATTAAATTCTCAAAATGGCACTGTGGTCTTGAGACTGGAGAGGCTGGGGCAAGCAGTGTGAGCAAGAAACTGTAGAAAATATTGTCTGCTCATGTCTCAATCTCAACAACAGTTCACAGCAAGGTGGTGGCCAGCTTCCCAGGGTTATGTGGGAGCATGTGGGCTCTATCCCTCCTCAGAGTTGCACAGTAGCTGCAGGCATTCTCACAGTTCTCCAGAATGGCACCCAGCTCAAGCTACTCAAAGCTTGGATGCCTATGGGATTCCACTTGTGTCTTCTTTCTGGAACAACATATTCTTTTGCTTTTGAAGAGAAAAATGTCTTGATTTTTACTCTCTTTATGGTATCAATTCTATCCATTGTACATTTTTGTGAACTTTTTCAAGCCAGAAAGAGTTTGAGGATTCACTAAAAACAGTTACTTGTAGGCATCATATTAGATATTGGGGATACAGTGATATATAAGATATAGCACCTGTCTTTATAAAATCTAATAGTGGAGAGGGGAGATAACCACATAATTGTAATTAAGTATGATGAGTTTTATGACAAAGCAATGATTAGGGTTTATTAGAATAGACAGTAGCAGCTCCTAACTTAATCTAAAGGTGAAGGAAGACCTCTCTGAGAAATGATAATATCCCTACCATGACTGTGACTAACAGATCAGCAATATTGTCTGAATCTAATATATTAATTACCTATACTTTGAATCTTCTGTTTGTGTTTTCTATTTTATAAGATATTTTTCATAACTCTTATTTGTGTATTTTAGTTCTGTGCTTCTTAAAGTGATATAACCACTCCTGGAATGCCAGGTCACAGGACATACATGCCTTATTTTCGTAGATTATTTTGTTGTTGAATACAAAATTTACATGAATTTCTCTATCTACCTATCTATCCATCCATCTATCTATCTATTTATTTTCAGACAGAGTCTCACTCTGTTGCCTTGGTTAGAGTGCTGTGGAGTCAGCCTAACTCACAGCAACCTTAAACTCCTGGGCTCAGGAGATCCTCTTGCCTGAGCCTCCCATGTAGCTGGGACTACAGGCATGTGCCACCGTGCCTGGCTAATTTTTTCTATTTCTTAGTAGAGAAAGGGTCTTGCTCTTGCTCAGGCTGGTCTCGAACTCCTGAGCTCAAATGATACGCCTGCCTCGGCCTCCCAGAGTGCTAGGATTACAGGCATGAGCCACTGCGCCCTGTCTACATGAATTTATTTTAAGAGAAAGAATGTAATTCCAGATAGTTCTTTTGTGAAAGGACTTGATGAACATATTCACTGTCCTCTGTCATTATTTCAGATAAAAATATCTGAGACATGTTGATTTTATAATGTGCTTGTATCTTTAGTACAGTTTTATCCTCGGTGTCATTTATTTATTATTTATTACTTAATTTTTATTTTTAAAAGCTTCAGTTAAACTGGAGGAATGGGGTTTTGTGATCTTTTGCACTGCATGGTGACCACAGTTAATAATAGTATATTGTATATTGTCAATGTCTGAGTTTTGCATTACTGTATCCATTCAGTTTCTCTCTGTATCTTTTAAGTGTTTAGTTTTTATGTAGCACTTGAAGGACTATTTCCTGATTTTACTGCTTATTCCTTCCTATAATTTTAAATTCTCATTTTTCTAATCTACAGATCTTCACATGCTGGCAGACATTCTGTGAGTGTAGAGGTGTTCTTTAGTTTTGTGCCAGATTGCTTTTTATTTTTTGGTGTTGCATAACCTTCAATGGGATTAATTTTTTAAAAAAGAGATCTACTTATTTTTCTTGAAGACTGATTTCCTATGATCATTTTGATGTGTGTCTGTGTGTAGTTTACCCTTTATTTCACATGATTTTACTATTTTTATTTGTTTTTGATAGATGGGCAGATAATTCTATTTTATTCCTTACTACCAATTATCTTCTTATTTATTTATTTTTTATTATTTCATAATATTATGGGGGTAAAAACGTTTTTTGTTACATGGATCACTTTTGTTATGCTTGAGTCAGGGTTATAAATGTGTCCATCACCCAGATAGTGTTCATTGTACCTGTTAGGTTGGTTTTCACCCATCCTCTCTTCCCTCTTCCCCCTGCTTTATTTCTACTGAGTTTTACTTCCCTCTATGCACATGTGTGCTCATCAGTTAGTTCCAATTCAATAACAAGTACAAGTTGTGGTTGTTTTTCCATTCTTTAGATACTTTATTTAGGATAGTGGTCTCCAGTTCCATCCAAATGGTTGCAAAAGGCCTTAATTGTCCTTCCTCATGGATGAGTAGTATTCCATACTATACATGTACCATATTCACTTTGGGTTTGTTATATTCCTCATTGAAGATATTTACTTTCCTCAAGGTGGTTTCTCTATAGGATTCCTTCCTTCTTGGATTTAGTAGCTACTTGCTTTCCTCATCCCTTTGGGCAACTCTTCTAAATTACTGTATTATCTCTTGTGGTTCTTCTATATCCCATTTATACCTTTGTAATTTGTCCCTTTTAAAATACTTTTCTTGAATTACCCTAGTTTGAATGCCTATTTGTTTCCTTTTGGGATCCTAATTGATAAGTCCAGAAATAATTCTGTCTTTTTTCTTATATAAAATTCCTCTTCTCCTTTCAAAAACAGCCTCTGACATGTGTAGTTCATGGGGCTGGCTGATTCTGCCCCACTGCTCCAAGGACTGGCATGTGACTCAGGCTTGGACAGAGTATTCATTCCCTGGCTTGAGTTATTAGTTTATGGATAGGCACAGGACCAGAGTCTTTTTTCTTCTCTTCTATTTTTTCTAGAATTACTGGGAAGGAGGCACTCTCCCTCAGAAATTCTGGTAAGCCTGGAGTGTCTGTGAACCATCTTTATCTTCATGTGGACAAAGTCTCCATAAAAATTGAGCCAATATAAAGGAATACTAGAAGAGGGAAAAGATTTATGCTAGTTTGAGTCCAGTCTCTGCAACTTGTAACTAAAAGAATCTAAGCCACTATATTTTATCATTACCATCCATAAACTATGGTTATGTGTTAGGAACTAGGCAGATGAAAATGACTATATTTGAGGGATGTATTGTGCTAGCTTATGACAAAAACATCTAGAGAACAGAGGTCATTTTTTTCTGTATGTATTGACATACCTCTTAAATTAGGATTGTCAAAGTATAAACACTAATGATTCTAATTCTAGGTGATTATAAGAAACTCATCTGCATGATATTAAGAAACTCATCTATGTAAAATTTTCAATGCCTTGTAGAATAGATCTTTAGCACCAACTTTTTATATATTTTTGTTTTCCATATAATATCTTATTTCCCTACCTGGAAAATACTCATAAGTTTTGTCTTTTTATTGCTCTATAGGCTGATATTTTTCAAATAAAGATTGCTGGGTTTAGCCTTAGTTTGAAAGAATCCATCATAATGATTTCACTTGTGATTTAAGTTTTATTTTCACTTAAATCTCCAGAGCAGGAAACCTACCAGTTGCACTAACTCTTTTCTTAGAGAGAATTCTGGATGGAGCAAAGAACAAATTGCCAAAGGCAAATAGAATATACTGTTGAAAAATGTCTCATTTTAGGCTGTATCTCAAAATAATTCAAACATGATAATTTCCTCAAATAGGAGTTTATAATAAGTAGTTTATCTAAGGGAAGTATTTCTGAAGACTTCAACCAGTAAAATATGCTTGGTCTTAGAATTCAAAAGTCATGGTTGCATTTTTATTCAAATGAGTTTAAACATTCAAATCATTTTTCTCTTTCCAAAGGAAAACAAAACAATGCATTCATTTTTAATGTTTTAGTATGAAGGATTGCTTCTTGATCTATTTAGGAGCCAATAAAAAGTTACAAACTTAGATCTATATCAAGTTATTTTTCAAAAAATAATTTGAATTTTTCAAAATAGCACCAATAATTGAGATTCTTTGTCCTAAAGATTGATTCTTTGGACCTCACTTGACAGTTTTTCCAAAAGGAAAATACTGCAGAGACAATGTGTTCCTGTTTGAAGTAAAGCACAACATTCCTTGAGATTTGGTGGTGACAATCCAGAAATGCCTTTTAATGAGTCTGAATCTTATATTTCTTAATTGTTCAATTCTTCCTTTGAGTCTTAGTACCCTTTTATCCTCCCTTCAAAACTCCTGCTCTCTTATTTAGTAAGCTTTTTACTTTTTTGTTTGTATTAGACTGAACTGATTTTG
Source organism: Microcebus murinus (assembly GCF_040939455.1). NCBI lineage: Eukaryota > Metazoa > Chordata > Mammalia > Primates > Cheirogaleidae > Microcebus > Microcebus murinus. Next base: position 51,185,740 of record NC_134109.1, on the reverse strand, counting down.
TTTCTTAAACTAAGAGATCCTAACAATGGGCTAGGCATGGTGGCTCATTCCTATACCCCAGTGCTTTGAGAGGCTCAGACAAGAGGATTGCCTGAGACCAGGAGTTCAAGACTAGCCTGAGCCAGAGCAAGACCCTGTTCTTAATAGAAAAATTAACCCAGCATGGTGGTACATGCCTGTAGTCCCAGCTACTTGAGTGACTGAGGCAGGATGATCACTTTAGCCCAAGAGTTTGAGGTTGCAGTGAGCTGTGATGATGCCACTGCACTCTAGCCTAGGTGACAGAGTGAAATGCTTTCTTAAAAAAAAAAAAAAAAAAAAAAAAAGATCCTGACAATGCAGTACTATTTATTCACACTAAATGGCAACGGAAGATGCCTCCCCCAGCAAATCACAATTTTCACTACTGTACTCCAAATGTATTCATAACTCTTTCAAAGGAGATTAAAATACATTTTAGTATAAATTGAGTGACCTCTATTGGTAGTTGTTTTGACCCCTTTCATAAACATTTCATTTGAGTCTATATTAGTTTACTGGAGTCACTGTAAAAAATTGCCACAAATAGGTGGCTTTAAACAACAGAAATTTATTGTCTCACAGTTCTAGAAGCTAATAAGACCAAAATCAAGGTGTTTTCAAGGTTGTTTCTTTCTCAGGGCTCTGAGGTTGAGTCTGTTCCATGCCTCTCTCTTGGCTTCTGGTGTCTGCAGGCAATTATATGTGTTACTTGGCTAGTAGCTATATAATTCCCTTCTCTTACATCTGGCCATTGGGATGCCCTTGATTTCTTTCTCTTACCTAATTACTCTGGCTAAGACTTTTAGTACTATGTTGAGTAAGAGTGGGTAGGGTGGGCATCTTTGTTTTGTTCCAGTTCATAGAAGAAAAGCTTTCATCTTTTTCCAGTTCAAGATATTAACTGTGGATTCGTCTTGTATGGTCTTTATTGTGTTGAGGTATATTCCTTCTATAACTAATTTATTAAGAGTTTTTATCATGAAGGGATGTTAAATTTTGTCAAATGTTTTTTCTACATTGACATGATCATATGGTTTTTGTCTTTCATTCTGTTGACATGATGTATCACATTTATTGGTCTGTGTATGTTGAACCATCTTTACATCCCTGGAATAAACTTGATCATGGTGTATAATCTTTTTGAGGTATTATTGGATTCTGTTTGCTAGTATAGGATGAGGAATTTTGCATCTATGTTCATCAGGGATATTGACCTATAGTTTTCTTTTTGTGTTATATTCTTTGATATCAGGGTGATCCTGGCTTTGTAGAATGTTAGGAAGAATTCTCTCCCCTTCAATTTTTGAAATTGTTAGAGAAAGAATTGGTATTAATTTTTCTTTAAGTGTTTGGTAGAATTCACCAATGAAGCCATCCTGGCCTTTGTGTGTATATGTGTGTGTAGACTTGTAATTACTGATTCAATCTCATTAATTGTTACTGGCTTGTTCAGCTTTTCTATTTCTTCCTGCTTTAATCTTGGTAGGATGTATGTATCCAAAAATTTATCCATTTCTTCTAAATTTGTTAGCATATAGATGTTCATAATTATCTCTAATGATCATTTGTATTTCTGTGGTATCAGTTGTGATGTCTCCTTTTTCATTTCTGATTTTATGTATTTGGGTCTTCTCTCTTTTTTCCTTAGTCTAGACAACGGTTTGCCAATTTTGCTTATCTTTTCAATAGACAACTTTTCATTTTGTTGATCTTTTGTATTTTCTTAGTCTTAATTTAGCTTATTTCTGCTCTGATTTTTATTATTTCTTTTCTTCCACTAATTTTGTTTGTTTTAGTCTTGCTTTTGTATGTACTTGAGGTACATTATTAGGTTGTTTATTTGAAATCTTTCTACTCTTTGCTATAGGCATTTATTGCTGTAAACTTGCCTCTTAATACTGTTTTTGCCATATGCCAATATATTTTTGTATGTAGTGTTTCTAATTTCATTTGTTTCAAGGAAATTTTAAATTTTCTTCTTATTTTCTTCATTGACCCATGGGTCATTCAGGACCAAGTTATTTAATTTCCATGCATTTGTACAGTTTTGAATGTTCCTTTTGTTATTGATTTCTAGTTTGACTCCATTGTGGTTTATGATGATCCTTTATATGATTTCAATTCTTTAAAATGTTTTGAGAGTTGTTTTGTGGCCTAACATGTGGTCAATCCTGGAGAATATTTCATGTACTGATGAAAAGAATTTGTATTCTGTTGGGTGAAATGTTCTATAAATGTCTGTGGGGTCCATTCAGTGTATGGTGCAGTTAAGTCCAATGCTTCTTTGTTGATTTCTGTCTAGATGATCTGTCCAATGCTGAGAGAGCAATGTTAAAGTCCTCAACTATTATTGTAGTGGAATCTATCTCTCCTTTTAAATCTAATAATATTTACTTTACATATCTGGGTGTTGTGGTGCTGGGTGAATATAATTTACAATTGTTATATTCTCTTGCTAAATTGATCCCTTTATCATTTTATGTTTTCTTTGTCTCTTTTTACAGTTTTTGACTTGAAGTATGTTTTATCTTATTTAAATATTATTTCCTTTTGAATTCTGTTTGCATGGAATATCATTTTTCATCTTTTGATTTTCAAGTCTGTGTGTCTCTATAGTTGTAAGTTCCTTATAGGCAGTATAGGTCTTTTTTATTTTTTTAATCTACTTGACCAGTCTATATCTTTTAATCAGTAAATTTAATCCATTAATATTCAAGGTTGTTATTGACAGGTGAGGACTACTCTTGTCATTTTATTAATTGTTGTCTGATTGTTTTTTTTAATTTAAAATATTTTTTTTATTTTAGCGTATTATGGTGGTACAAGTGTTAAGGTTACTTATATTGCCCATGCCCCCCTCCCCCCTTGAGTAAGAGCTTCAAGCATGTCTATCCCCCATGTCTGATTTGTTTTGTATATCCTTTTTTCCTTTCTTTTTCTATTATTGTTTATATTTGTAGTTTAGTCATTTTTTGTATTGATAAGGTTTGATTTCTTTCTCTTTTTCATTTATATATCTGATCTACCAGTGAGTTTAATAATTTTCCATGTTCTCATAATGGTAGTTATTTTTTTTTCCAGACATAGGACTTTCTTAAGCATTTTTTATAGGACCAGTCTAGTGGTGATAAATTCCTTCAATTTTTGATTGTCTGGAAAATATTTTATTTATTTCTTCTTCATTTCTGAATATTAGCTCTGCTGGGTATAGTATTTTTTACTCACAGTGTTTTTCTTTCAGCACTTTGAATTTGTCATCCCATTCTCTGCTGGGCTATAAGGTTTCTGCTGAATAATCTGCTATTAGTCTAATGGGGATTTTCTTAAATATTACTTGATACTTTTCTCTTGCTGTTTTTAATTTTTGACAATATAAGTATAATGTGTCACGGAGAGTACCTTTTGTGTTGAGCCTATGGAGGACCTTTGAGCTTCCTAGATCTGGATGTCCATATCTGTCCCGAGACATGGGAAGTTTGCTGCTACTATTTCATTATATAAGTTTTCTATCCCCTTTTTTTATCTCTTTTCTCTAACTCCCATAATGTGAATATTTCTTCTATTAATGGTATCCTGTAAGTCCTATAGGCATTCTTCATTCTTTTTTATTTCTTTTTCTTGTCTGGCTGGGTTATTTGAAAAGACTTCTGTTCAGGTTCAGATATTCTTTCTTCTGCTTGGTATTTTGTTATTGAAGCCCTTGATTGTATTTTTTTATTTCTTTCATTGAATTTTTCAGCTCCAAATTTCTGGGTTTTTTATGTTATTTATCTTTTGATTTTTTTATTGAGATCATGAATTGTTTTTCTTATATCACTGAATTGTCTATCTATATTCTCTTGTAGCTTAATGAATTTCTTTAAGGTCATTATTTTGAATTTCTTTTCTGGCACTTTGTACATTTCATTTTCTTTGGAGTCTGTCACTGGATAATTTATTTTCCTTTGGGGGTGTCACATTTCCTTGCTTTTTATTGTTTCCAATGTTGGTATCAGTACCTTTTGTGCAAAAGTTTCTTCTTCAAATTCTATGGAGTTATTTTGGTAGGTAAAGACTGATTCGTATAGATGAGTCCTAGGGTGTTAGTTGGGTGGGGTGCAATGGATGGATTTGGTTCTGGGTGAATGCAGTAGTGTAGTCTCTGTGCAGTTTCTTCAGTAATAATCCATGTTGGTGATGTTTAAGAGTACCTCAGTGTCCTAGGCTGTGGGAATGTGTGGTGGTAGTGATGTGGCTTTCCTGGGAGTTGGCTAGGTGGGCTGTTTCTCAATCTGGGGGTGCACATTTGCATCCCAGCTTGCAAGTGTTCTTTGGGAGTGATTCTGCTGGGCTGTTTCTCTTACTTGGAGCATGTGCACATGGAGTCTGAGCAGCTTAGGGGAAGTTCCACTGGGAACATGTCCGTTGGACTGTTTCTCTGTCTGGGGCTCTTGGAGGGCTCACTGAGTATAGGTCCACTGGGCTGTTTCTTCAACCACAGAGGCCAGTATGCAGCTGCTTGGCTAGCTCAAGGGCAGATCTGCTCAGGGAAGTTTTACTGAGCTGTTTCTCTGGCTGGGGGCATGGGCACACAGCAGTTGAGATGGCCCAGTGTTGGCTTCCCCACTGTGTAGGACCAGAGTCATGGCCATTCCTATGCCCAAGCTCTGAGAATATGGGAACATTGTGTTTTAGCCACCTTTGTGGGCTTGGTGGAATGACTATGGAGCCCCAACTGTGCATAGGTGCAGTGGCTACTGGCCCCAGATCAAGGTGCACTCAACCAGTGGCTCTAGTTTCTACATGGTGCTGTGCTACAATAGCTTGGATTCCAGGGGGTGGGGTATGGAGTGCTCCTAATATGGAGTAAAGCAGTCATGCAAATTCCAGGCAGTTCCCTAAACTAGATCCAGGGTTTGCAAGGACTGTGGGATTCTCCTGGAGTAAGGATTGTAGGTATCTACAGTGGCAATGGGGCTTGTGGGGGTCTTCTGCTTATCTTTTCCTTGTAAGGGGAATTCCAACCTGGCTCTGAACCAATTCTGATGGGTGAGTTGGGGTAATAGAGGCAGAGTGCCTTACTCCCCTCTCTATGCTACCCTCCTGGGCTTTTGTGCTCCACAGGGACCTCATCACTCCCTTGCTATACTCCAGCACTCTCCTTTAGACACTGTAGTCAAATTTTAGTTGTTTATTCATGCAGTTGTCCTTTTTTTGTGAGAAGAACAAGTGCCAGGCACCTGTAGTCAGTCATCATCTGAGCTCTTTTTCTAGTCATGGTTCTAACCTTCTGTTTATATTGCTCTCCTTCTGCTCACTCTCATCCTATTACTAGATCCTTGGGGATCAGCCAGTGATGAGTACTCTTGAAGAAGATTTTGGGAAGCATGCTGGCTCTGCCTACAATCCCCCCTTCCTGGCAGTCTGTGTAAATAATCAAGGATGCACCTGTCTCATTATAGACAAGGGAGTAGAGCCACAATGGGTGTTTGGATTTTTGACTTTTAAGAGCAAAATATATTTTTTTGATTGGTCCTGCTGAGGCCAGACCACAGAGAGTATAAGGCAACATGTGAATAAATTTGCCACAAGACATAACACATGGCAGAAATTTGCATGAGTGAGCTTTCCCATGCTTTTCTTTTCTAAGACTTGGAATATTCTATAATCCCACAGAATGCAAAAATCCAATTCACACTGACTCGGTTACAGAAATTCAAATAGGTAGAAAGGTTTTAACTATTGTTTGGTATTCTAAACCAATTCTTATTTAAAAAAAATAGCTTATACTCATGTATTTCTGGGCACGTACTGTATAACCTGATTTCATTGCTCATAGGGGTTACAAAAGTAAACAGTATGCAGATGAAAAGCAAGGTTAGTCTTTAAGAAAGTCTGGGCATTATTTTTCCAAATTAAATGCCTGCTCCCACCTACATGCTACTTTCATAAAAAGATTCATTTTTGAAGTCAGTTCTACATTTTCCAAGAAGTCCTGAATGCCAGCCTTCTTTGGTTTCCTCTCCTCTTCTAATTTCATAAGTAATTTATTAATACCCTACAATTTAATCTTTTATTATTTGGCATGCATGTTACATTTTTTGGTGCTTATCTTATGTCTTATATCACTATTTGACTGTAAGCTCTAGAACCTGGTACTTGCCCTACTATGAGTAACTAGCCATGCATACCCGAATACTGAGCTATGAGTGATGCAAAATACAGTCTACATTTATTGTAAGCCCAGAGCTGTATATTCCTGTAGTATCACAATAATACTTAACATTATCAAGGGTTAGTATCATATTTCCTGTAGTATCACAATAATACTTAACATTATCAAGGGTTTTCTCTGTAGTACGCACTGTTCCAAATGCCTTGTATTCATTAATATCAGTTTGTGGAAAGTTTGAAGACTGAGTAATTTGTTGACAAATCACAAAGGCATTGTCATTGTCTTGAGGAATGTTATTTTCATCAAAATTGGTTCATGTCCCTTTTTGGGTGATACTATTGCTATTATGTAAATTCAGGGCCAAACTGTCTTTCCTCTTCACATTGTTCTTCCACTCTGTCCCTTTTTAATGTTTTCAAGAATTCACACTTTTCATCAGTGTACACTTGAATCAGTTCAGATAGATGAGGCTGTTGATTAATTTTGTCAACAATCCGAGAAGAATTTGAGTGATTATACTATTTTACTGATTTTTTTTCACTAACATTCTTGGCAGTTGATTTATAAGTATTAAAATTGCCAATACTATAGGTGGACTTATGAATGAAAGACGTTCCAACTTCAGGTTTTTAGTTGGGCCTTTTCATAGTGAGCTTTAGCAGGAGCAGCAAGTTTAGAGACTAAGCCTTTATACCATTTGAACCAGTCTTGTTCTTAACTGGCAGTGACTAAAAATTTCCCATTATTGGGAATCCATATATCTGCAAGTCTTTTATATTCCTTAACTACCAGTATTCTTAATACTCTAGATATATGTATTCTAAGAAAGAAGCTTAGGATATTCTTTTGGTTGGATATTTGTGTGTTTGGGCATATAGGTTCCATAAACTTGCAACTAAGGATTGATTCTGATTTAGCTATCTCTCATATTTAGGAGTTATAGATGCAAAATCCTCAGCCTCAAACAGTTTGCATTCTCTCTTGTTCACTTCTACCCCTTCCCCTGCCCCTCACCCTGATTCATTGTCAGGGACATTATTTCTATAAAGTCCTGGGCTTTTTCCAGGATGGAAAGTACTGCTACAAAAAAGGGAACCAATACCATAGTATTCATTTTGATGATTTATGCTTTCAATACAATTTATTTCTTGCATACACCATTCAATTTTTCTTACTTTCATCCTCTATTAGGATGCCTAATATTAGTCAAAGCCATCTGTAGAATTTTGTCATCTATGATTCATATCATAACAATTTTATGTCCATAAAAAGTTTTCATGTACTTCTCAAAATTCAATAATGATTTTTTTTGATGGCAAAGAAGAAAAATTTACCCAGACTGAATCAATGTTATACTGTACCATTTTAGAAACACTTTCTCTGACTCAGTGAAAACAGACTTCAACATCTCACATCATGTACAAAATCCAACAGGACTGTTCAAAAGGAGTTTGATATCTTTTCTCTGTAATTTTTATGTCTTCTAGTTTGTATTTCTTTAAAATTTTGCTTCCTTTGAAACAGTATCCAAGTGTTTTAAAGATATTTAACATGTGGCTATTTGATGTAGTTATTTCAAGTCAACTACCCATACTTCTGTGAAAATTTTTATATGGCTAACTCCAAAATTAGCCAAGTTCCTTGTATTTAGGATCATAGAGTCTTCTGAAGCCTGTTTTCTATTTTGTTCCATGTACTTGCAGAATTGACATTTCCTCTCCAGATGAAATATCCCTTTCAGGAGTCAGGAAGCAAAAACTAAAAGAAAAGTTCACATCTGAAGGAAAGAATACTCCTAATCATCAGAGAGGCATGTAGCTATCTCATTACTACCATGTTCCTGTGAAATGACAACATCTTAAATAAATTTATGCTTTCTGTGTTTTCATTTAGAAAAGTTGTCCCATGATGACAAAGAACAAGCTAACATCAGAAATTCTTATACCTTTTTAAAGTAAGGGTAAAAAATCTCTGTCGGGAGACTTTAGCAATATTTAAATGGTACCTTGAAGCAGTTTAAACCATTCAGTACACAGATCAAACATATATTGTAGCTCTGGCTGAAGAACACCAACAAAAGGAAAATGAGCAAAAATTCCTCGAGCGTAAATACTTTACAACTTATATAATCTGTTTTGAACTAAAATATGGAAGAAATGCCTGGGACTTTTAAAAAGTAAAATTCCACTATTATTTTATTTTAGTAAATTTCAGGATCACAATTATCCCAAACTGGGTCTTTTAAAACTTAATTTTTTACTATTATTTTTAGTAACCTTTAGGGTCAAAAATTATTTGAAGCCATTATATTTTAAAAAAATGGCTACTTCAAATATCTGGGGTCTTTTATGTAAAAACTAGAAGATGTTCTTCATATCTGAGTAATTCAGTTGCCTGAGTAGTCTAATTCTACCAGAGGTGTCCTGGCCTGGGGGTGCTGCTATGATCAGTCCCAGGAGATAGTTTCAGTACTTTGAATAAAGCTTTGTACCATTTTTCCTTCTACGACATATCTCAGTTGTGGCTTAAGTTGATCCACAATATTCTGGGCCAAGTTTCACAAGTTTCTTGAGTTCATTTTAAAGATATTGAATTTGAGCTGACCAGAGTATATTCAATTGAAAATGTCCAAAGAATTGTATCAGATTGGGTCCTCTGTGAAGCAGTAACCTAGAGAGAATTTGAAGTACAAGAGAATTATTAGGGAAATACCTATGAAAGATAAAGGATGAGGGAACAGGAGTTCACAGGGAATTGTATAGATGCAGGTGTGATAACCGTGAAAACAGAGTGGGGAGAGAGGAAGATTGGGTCGTAAGAGCCTCATGCTAGAGTACAGTTTTGAGATGCTTTGGGAAGGCCAATGGGAGCCTGAGAGAAAAGACTGTTCATATGAGTCCTGCACTGAACAGGCGTGGGCCGGCACTAATATTCCTGTTGTGTTTGGTCACTGGGAGGGAGCAACCGTGGGAGATGTGGCTTTTGCATGAATGCCATGGTGGCTCCTGAAGATGAAGGTTATAGGTAACTATATTCCTTGTAGCAGGTTCTTACTTGAAGGGGAATCTGAGCAGTACTCCTCCATGGGCTCCACAATAGCATGTGGGACTTGGTTTAAAGATGTGGTACAGTCATTTTATTAATTGCTAGCAAAACATTCCTTCTAGAGGGGAAACATTTTGATTTGGAAAAATACTTTAATGAGTCAATTGATGTCAAAAGGTTGTCTGCAGAAGCCCAAGCACTACAAATGATAGCTAAGATGTTGTGCATGAGAAAAATCCTTTTATGATTTACTTAGCAAATATTTATTGAGGAATTATGATACGTTATGATATGTCAGATATTGTGAATAGAGCAGTAGTCAAAACAGACTATAGTCCCTTCCTTTATTCTAGAGGGAAGAGAAAGGCAGTAAACAAATACATTAGCAAATTATATAGACTGTCCGAAGGAAAGCAGGGAAGGTGGATAGGTAATTTGGAGGCGAAGCATTGCTTTTATAAACACGGTGTCTGGGAAGATATCACTGAGCTGGCAATTAAGCAGCCACATGAAGGAAGTGGGAGAACTAGCCACATTGATTACTGGGGGAAGTGTGTTCTAGGTGGAGGGGAATATGACTCTGAGGAAAAATGTTCCAGTATAGCAAGGAGGCCATTGTGGCTTGAGCTGGGGAGTGGTAAGAGAAAGGTCTAACAGTATCTAGGGGGACCAGGTTATGTAGGACACATTGTAAGGACTTTGGCTTTTACTCAGAGCCTGATGACATGCTATTAAAAGATTCTGAGCAGAGGAGTGGCATGAACCAACAAGTTTTCAAACCCTCTAACTGCTATGTTGAAAATATACAGCAAGAGGGCAAAGTGGAAACAGAGAGACCCCGGTAGAATTCTATCAAAATAATCCAGGTGAAAAAAGGTGAGGAATTAATTTTTCTCCTAAGATGAAAAGGGCCGAGATGAGAGATGAGAGGGGAGTAGAAAGAGAAGGTCTGAGGAAAGGGGCTGTAATAAAGACATAGCTAGTGAAAATTTCCCATCGTGGGGTGAATAGTGGACATATTAAGAAGGTGGATGTCAAATATTACCTTTTAAATTGTTGCCATGTTTCTGTTTCTACTTCATATTTCTAGTGAAGCCTGTTTTGCTCACGGATGTATTTTGGGAGTATTTGTGTACATGTGTGTCTTCATGGGGACTGGTAGATATTGATATTAAGATATATTTAATATAGATCTGTGTATTTATCTATCTATTTTTATATCGTCTTTTTTAATCAAGGAAGAGTCTGGGTGTTACAGCTGGATTGGCATATTACAGAAAAGAGGGTACTTGCAGTAGCAGAAGCTTAAAATCAAACATGATCAGGAGAATAGAAGTCATGGGAGTTGGCAGAAATCTTGGGGAAGATTTTGAATTTTGTAATTGGGATTTGAACAAAACTTATCTAGATTGCAAGAGGCCTGAAGACTCCATTTAACTTCTGACTTAAAGCAAGCCTAGAGATTTGAATTTTTGAACCATCCCTCATAGAGATTAAGAATAATAGAGGGGCTCTTGGAGGGAAAACATCAGAGAAAAATGGTCTGCACTTTATGAATTATTCCAGGTAGTAGAAAGAGATGGTTGATTTATTAAAGGAAATGAAAGGCTGAGTGACAGATGAGAACCAATGTATATTGTAGCAGAGTCTGATGGTTTCCTACCCTAATCGTCATTTCCACTTCATATTCATAGAACCCTAATTTTCACTGGACAGCTAAAGTACTATATTTTTTATCCTCCTTTTCCCACAAGACTTGACTCAGTTCTGACCAATGAGATATAAGTAGGAGATGTTGGATGGAAGTTGTTGACAGAATGGGAAAAGGCCTGAATAGTGAGTAGACAGTTGGAATGAATTCTTTTTGTTTTTTCTCCTTCTTTTTCTGTCTCTAGGGAGCTGGAGATATATTATAATGTCTGGAGCTCCTGTAGTCACTTTGGAGCATTAAGTGTCCTTGAGAATGGACTGTAACTGCTAGGATCATGGAGCAAAAGTAGGAAGAGTCTTGGGCCTCCTATTTCAAGATTCTTTTATGTGGAAAAAAGTTTATTTCTTATCTATCATAATGAATTTAAATGCTATGTTTCTGCCAATATCTACTGTGATAATTGCAGTCACCTATTATTGAGCCCTATTTTATTTCAGGCATGGTGCTAAGAACTTTAGATTATTAGCTCTATTAATCACCACAGAAATCCTTTGCATAGGTGCTGTTATTTCCATTACTTTAAAGAGGAGAAAAATGAAACCTAGAAGAGTCACATAAATTGCCCAAGACTACATAGCTTGTGTGTAGCAGAGATGAGCTCCAAACTTGTTTGTTTGATTTTGGAGCTTGGGTATTATCTATTCCAGCTTGCTGTCAGATAAAGATAAAACTTAATTGTGGTTCTGAGAGTCTTGTTTGAAACTACTATGTTTCTCTAAACTTAACACTTTATCCTTGACCAAGTGCACTTATCAGGCTTGTCTTCTCTCACATACTGTTTTGACAAATCCCAATTCCACCCAAGATCTCATTCTACTGTAGCTGTGCTGCAGCCCAGCATGACTTTTAAATCCTGCCAGAATCTGCTTCATACAGTTCTCTGTGATAACAGTCCCTAGGCAGGGGCAGAGCTATGCTCTCAGAGAGTAAGTCTTTGTTCAAAACGGAAAGGAGGTAGCAGCTGGCCTAAAATTATGACTGGCATCTGGTTTCAGACTCATTATGGTTACCCTGATGCTCTCTCAGATTCACTGAAATGTTTTTCCTCTGAGAACAAAGGTTCCAGAAACTCAAAACACCTGTATTAACTGATGACCTAAAAAGAACACTTACCTGCTAACTTCCTGGCTGATTTTCAAGTAGCTTGACAGAGCCTTCTTGCTGTTACAAGGCTGATATAAGAAATTAATTATTCTGGACAGCTAGACCCATTTTAACAGAAACTGCCTCATTTAAAAAATCTATCTTTGAAATTTTCTAATAACCATTAAGAGCCCATTAGCAAAATTGTAAGGAAAATAAGAACATAAGAGTAGTAAAGGCATTATCCCAATCATCCTTGCTAAAGACACAGCAGCTTGCACTAGCTTATGTAGATGTTTTTGTTTTACAATTAATCTAGATTGCAGACACGAAAGACCAAATCTTTCAAATCTTTTTATTTATGTGAGGGATTAGGAGTGGAGTATGAGAGAGTAGGTATGAATGAAAAGGGCCATTTGAATACACTACTCAAAATTACATGAATATTTACCATTTATTGAATACCTATTAGGTGACAGATGCCACATGAAATATTTTACTCCTCTCATTTAATGCAGTCCTAGCACCAGCTCCTTATGAGGTGGAGCACAATTTGTAAATATGGTGATGTTTAAGACATTGAGTGAATTGCCAAAGGTCACACAGTGGGAATTTATGTACAGATCTGTCTACAAAGTGCATGGTCTTTCAGTTTTATAATTCTATGACAAAAAGGTGGTCAGTGATTTGGGATATTTTAAACAGAAGTCTGCTTTATAGAACTTCAGGAATATTGAAAACTCAAATGTTGCTTATAAACAACTCTAGATCACTGATTATGATCTGATTTGAAGTGTACAGATATCACGTCTTTCTCTTTCCTGCTGCTACCCTTTGAACATTTCATATGATAGGAGAGAATATAGTTAATTAATTTTTTTTATTATTAACTAGCTTGGAAAAAGTTTTTGTGAAGAAGGAAATTGAAATTACTGATTAAGATGAACTTTATTGTTTTTTAATTTCATTTAATGGCACATTACCATTCTTCATTCCCATGATTTCCTGAATTGACTTGGGTTTAAAAAACCACTGTAAATTGCTCTCATTTAGCAAGTGAATACAGTATTATTTTTACAAATAAGAAAACTAAATTCTATTTACTTTTAATGGTTTATAATTACCCTAATGATCTCACAACAAAAGAAAGTACAGTCATATGCTTCAGAATAATGTTTAGTTAGGTCAACAGCAGACTGCATATATGATGGTGGTCCCATAAGATTATAATACCATATTTTTACTCTAGATTTTCTATGTTTAGACATGCTTAGATATACAAATATTTGCCATTGTGTTACAATTGCCTACAGTATTCAGTACAGTAACATGCTGTATAGGTTTATAGCCTAAGAGCAGTAAGCTACACCAGAGCCTAGGTGGGTAGTAGGCTCTACCATCTAGGTTTGTGTGGATGTTTGCACAATGACAAAATTGCCAAAGGATGGATTTCTCAGTATGTATCCCTGTTGTTAAGTGACAAATGACTGTAAATCCTTAAAGCAACCAGCTCCATTATTACTTTGAGGAGGGCCAAAGGTCACAAAATAGTAGTCTTGATTCTAGGAGGGCTTAGTGTGGTAGGGTCTCAATTGAAGATCATCTTGGTTGGTACATTTGTTGGATGACCTGTCTAGGTATATACTTAATGCTTAAAATCTTTAGCAGTAGCCATGCTAATTGTCATTAGCAGTAACCTACATAATGTAGCATACTCTAAGTTTTCTCCTTAAAAGAAATTTGTCATTTGCTAAATTTTACATGAGGGCAAAGCAGCATTGACTATTTTGATAGCTATGAAATGTATGTCCTTACTGGCTATCCTCTATGGAAATTTTGAATCACAAATACTGATATTTGATTTTCATTTACTATATCTTTCCAACTAATATAGTCTGGATAAAACAATTAAATACTTGATGTTTTCTATTGCTATATTCAAGTAATTTAGGTATTTTGAAATTTCTTTATGGGCTGTATATTGATTATAAGTAATTAGTATTAGAAAAATTTATAATAAATTTATTGTTCATGTGTGTAGAACATTTGTTTCTTTGGGAAAATAAAACAAAGAAAATATCTAAGTATTTACAGAGTGTTTGGCAAGATTAAATAATCCTTCCTATTCAACATTATACTAGGAAAAAAAAGATTAAATAATCCTATTACCACTAATGTTGCTGGTGGAATTTGTGGGCAAATGTATAGAAAAAGGAGAGTTTATTTACACACTCAGACTACTGGGATTGTTCATTTTCGCATGGTACACAAGCTTTCCTAGAGCTGAGGGATAATCAGGAATAATGTACCTCCACTGCAAAAGAAAAATTTGTTTGCGGGTATAATTTTGCCGGAATTTCTTTGTTGTATGAAGGATTAGTTGCCTGACCTTCTTAGTTATGCAAATATAGGGGACATTTGTAGCCTCTGTTCTAGGATTAGGCTGTAATAAATTTTGAGGGGACTTAATTAAGTTGCTCTTCCCTGAAATACCAAGAGGAGGATGGTCCCACGGGAGTAAATGGATGTTTGCATAAGGAGATTTCTTCATTCCTTCTCTCAAGGATTTGGAACTGAAGAATAATAAGGTAGTCGGAGTGAGTCAGGAGTGAGTCAGGAGTGAGTAGGAGTGTGCATGCTGGAGCTAGGGAGTCTGGTGGTAGGAATAGATTAGGCAGGCCATCCACTTACCTACACTTCCATGACACTCTTTATAGGTATACCTCAGAGATACCGCAAGTTTGGTTAAAGACCACTGCAAAAAAGCAAGTAAATTTTTTGGTTTCTCAGTGCATATAAAAGTTATATTTATATTACACTGTAGTGTATTAAGTGTATAATAGCATTATGTCTAAAAAGCAATGTAAATACTTTAATTTAAAAATATTGTGTTGCTAAAAAATGCTAATGGTCATCTGATCCTTCAGCAAGTCATAATCTTTTTGTGAAAGTTCTTGGCAGTTATGTGTGTTACAAATACCTTCTCCCACTCTAGCTTACCTATTTACTCTCCTAATGTCTTTTAACGAACAGAAAGAAGTTCTTGATTCTAATGTAGCGTAATATCGGTTTTCCATGATTAGTACTTATTTTGTATGTCTTGATTATAATGTCTTTTCCTAGTCTATTTTAGGAAGACATCCTCCAATATTATCTTCCAAAAGTGTTATTGTTTTACCTTCTATCCTTATATCTATAAACCACCTGCAATTTGTTTTTGTGTGTGATGTCAGGTAGGGCTCTAATTTCTTTTTTTTTCATATAGCTCTCTAATTGTCCTAGCATGGTTAAATATTTGTCCTAGCACAGTTACACTTTTGTCACGTGTCAAGTATCCATGCATACTCTTGGTGGACTCTGAACTGTGACTCTTTGTCCTAACCCTTAGAGGCAGCCACAAGTGAAGCTGGCCCCTCTGCTGCTTCTTCTGGGATCAGCAAACTGTCATGAATGGCTTTTATATTCTTGAGATATGTTCCTTCTATGCTTAGTGTGTTGAGGGTTTTTATCACGAAAGGTGCTCAGTTTTTTCGAATGCTTTTTCTGCATCTATTGAGATGATCATATGGTCTTTGATTTTGCTTCTGTTTATGTGGTGAAACACATTTATTGATTTGCGTAGGTTGAACAATTCTTGTATTCCTGGGATGAAATCCACTCGATCATGATGAATTATCCTTTTGATGTGGAGTGGAATTTGGTTTGCTAGTGTTTTGTTGAGGATTTTTGCATCTATGGTCATAAGGGATATTGGTTTACAGTTTTCTTTTTTTATTGTTTCCTTTCCTGGATTTGGTATCAAGATGCTACTGGCTTCATAGAATGAGTTAGAGAAGACCCCCTCCTTCTCAATATCATGTAATAATTTCTGTGGGATAGATACCAGTTCTTTTAGTATGGCTGGTAGAATTTGGCTGTGAATCTGTCTGATCTGGGGCTTTTTTTTTGAGGTGGGAGATATTTTATTATTGTTTCAGTCTTGGTGCTCATTATTGTTGTCTTCAGGATATATTCATGATTCACACTTGGGAGATTGTGTGTTTCCAGGAATTTATCCATTTCCTCTAGGTTTTCTAGTTTGTTTGTGTAGAAGTTTTTGTAGTATTCATGGATGATATTTTCTATTTCCATGGTATCAGTTATAATGTCTCTGTTTTCATTTCTGATTGAGCTTATTTGAATCCTTTCTCTTCTATTTCTGGTTAATATAGCTAGTGGTCTTTCAATTTTGTTTATCTTTTCATAGAACAAACTTTTTGTTTCATTGATCATTGGTTTTTTTTTGTTTGTTTGTTTACATTTGGTTCTGCTCTGAGCTTTATTTCTTTTCTTGTGCTGCTCTGGGTTTGGTTCTTCATTTTCTAGTTTCTTAAGGTGTGATATTAAGTTGTTAATATTTGATTTTTCTGTCTTTTTGATGAAGGCATTTAAGGCTATGAATTTTGCCCTTAGGACTGCTTTCTCTGTATCCCATAGATTATAAAAACTTGTGTCCTCTTGGTCATTCAATTCAGTTCAAGGAATCTTTTGATTTATTTTCATCATCTTATTTTCATTATTGACCCAAGGATCATTCAGCAGCATGTTGTTTAATTTCCATGACTTTGTGTAGAATTGAATGTTTCTCTTGAAATTGATTTCTAGTTTTATTCCACTATGATCTGAGAAATACATGGTATGATTTCTATTTTTTTGAATTTTCTGAGACTTATTTTATAGCCTAAGATAAGATAAATCCTAGTAAATGTCCCATGTGCTGATCAGTAGAATGCATGTTCAGTAGTTTGGGGGTAGGATGTTCTACCCCAAAATGTAGTGTCTGTTAGGTCCATTTGTTCTACAGTCTTATTTAAGTCCATTGTTTCTTTATTCACTTTCTGTTTTAATGATCTGTCCAGTTCCATCAGTGGGTATTGACATCCCTGGCTATTAAGATGCTATTGTTTATTTATTTGCTTAGAACTGTAGATTTTGCTTTATGAATCTGGAGCTCCTGTTTTAGGTGCATATATTTTTAGGATTGTTATGTCTTCTTGTTGAATTGCTCCCTTTACCATTATATAGTGATCATGTTTGTATTTTTTTTAAGCATTGTTGATTTAAAGTTAATTTTATCTGATATGATAATGGGTACACTTTTTCACTTTTGGTTTCCTTTTCATGGAATATTTTTTTTCCATCCCTTCACCTTGAGTCTGTGTGTATCATTGTGGGTTAGGTGTGTCACCTGGAGACAGCAGGTACTTGGGTTGTGTTTCTTTATTTCTTTTCAGCTGATCTGTGTCTTTTATGTGGGGCATTGAGACTATTCATATTGAATGTTATTATTGATATGTGAGATGCTGTGCTGTTCATCCTGTTCGATGATATTTTCTTATTTTATTTTCCCTCTTGTGCTGCTGTTTTGTAATATCTGTGAGCTTTGACTTTTGGGTGTTTTGGCACTAGTTGGCATTGATTATGCTGTTCTATGGGTAATGCATTTTTTAGTATTTCCTGTAGGGCAGGTCTAGTAGTGACAAACTTCCTTAATGTTTTCTTGTCTGGAAAAATCTTTGTTTCTCCATCATTTATGACAGTTAGTTTTTTTGGATACAAAATTCTTGACTGGCAATTGTTCTGTTTGAGAAGTCTAAAAATGGGGCCCCAATCTCTTCTAGCTTGTAAGGTCTCCACTGAGAAGTCTGCTGTTAGCCTGATGAGTTTTCCTTTGGAGATTAATTGTTGCTTTCATCTTCCAGCTTGTAGAGTTTGCTCCTTCATTTTGAGTTTGGCCAGGTTGATGATTATGTGTTTTGGAGGTGTACTATTTTCCATAAACCTTCCTGGTATTCAGTGACCATCTTGTATCTGGATATCTGAATATCTGAATATCTGGTGATATCAGGGAATTTCTCCTTAATAATTCCCTCAAATAAATTTCCCATGCCTTTTGCTTTTTATTCACCCTCTGGAATACTTATCATTCATATATTAGCTCATTTCACATAGTTCCATATTTCTCTGAGTGATTATTCATTCTTCTGTATTCTTGTTCCTGCATCTTTGACTGAATGGGTTTATTTGGGTCTTCAATCTCTGAAATTATCTTTTCTGTCTTGTCTAGCCCATTGTTGAAGCTTTCTGCTATAATTTGTAATTACCTAAATGACTCCTTCATTTCTTTAAGTTCTATTATATCCTTTCTTATGTTTCTATTTCTTTAGGAAGTTTTTAATATTTTTCATTCATGTCCTAATATACTTTTTTTGTTTCCTTGTTTTGGTTTTTAACTTTCTCTTCAATTCTGCTTATGTAATTTGCCATCCATATTTTGAATTCCATTTCTGACATTTTGAAAATTCCCTTTTAGGTAGAGTCCATTGCTACGGGGCTATTCTGATCCTTTGGATGTGTCCAGCTAGCTTGTTTTTTCATCTTGCCAGAATTCTTTTGCTAGTTTCTTCTCATATGAAACCTCTTCTCTCAACTCAGGACTGACAGGTTTGCAGTATACCTGTTCTGTTTTGCTGGGAACTCTCCTACTTAGTGAAAAGGAGAAATCCCTGGATAGTGCTTTTGTATCCTACTCTGGATGATTTACCTGGTAAGAGAGAGGTGGATGCACTGAGAGCCTGCAACACAGCTGTTCTCCTGTGTTGTTCCACTCCTCTGTGGTTTCCACAATCCATGACCATACTGGAGAATATTCACTTGGTTTATTGGGTTATTCTCCAGGCTGCTGTTGAAAGCTTGGGCAAAGGGGTGGGTAAGTCTCTCTCCATGGAGTCAGGTGGCATGACTTAGTCTGTACCTGGATAGGACATGGGAACTTACTGGGTGCCTGGAAATATCATGAGACTACAGCTGGTAGTAGGTCATGTTGCAGGACCTTGGTGGGAATCCGGACATGTCACAGGAATGCAGCTGGTGGTGGAGCTAATCACAAGACTGTGGTAGGTGTCTGGGTGCATTGCAAGATCTTGATCATGCTTGGGTGAGTCATGGGACCTTGGTGGATGCCTGAGTGGGTTGTGGGACCTTGGCAGGCAGCTAGATAGATCACGGGATCCTGGTGAGTGCTCTGGGATCTTGGCCAGTGCCTATGCAGGTTGTAAGACCTTGGTGGGTGCTTGGGTATGTTGCAGGACTATAGCCAGCAGCAAGGTAGTTCCTTGGCTGCAATGGCTTGGCTACTCACAGGTGGTGGGGCCAGGGCAATATGCAGCATCCCACTGGGGACTTGCAGTGGCTGGAGCTTTCCCTCCACCCTGGTCCAACTGTGGCAGGTGCTGCAGTGTCACTCAGGTAGCAGCAGCAGTGCTATCAAGATTGCAAGATGGTAGTGGCAGATGCTGAGGGCTGGTGGGCACCTGCTGTGCTCAGATCCCCAGGAGCAGACCAGTGGAGGGGTTTAGGGGGTGTACAGAAACTACTTCTAATTTGCCATCTTGGCCTCTGGTCCCCCAAGTTCACCGTCTTATATGGATGTGGTTTGTGGGGCCACAAAAAAATTATCACCAAAGATTACTGATCACAAGTCACCATAACAGATATAATAATAATGAAAGAGTATGAAATATTGCAAGAATTACCAAAATATGACATAGAGAGACACAAGTGAGAACATGCTGTTGGAAAAATGGCACTGATAGACTTGGCTCAACACAGGGTTGCCACAAATTCAATTTTCTATACACACATTATCTGTAAACCACAATAAAGCAAAGTGCAGTAAAACGAGGTATGCCTGTATATACATGGTAGCTGGTACCATACATTTAGATCAAATCAATTTATGCCTATTGAAATTCTTTTCTCAGTTTATACATGTATCTAAATAAAAATGTAATGTACAGTACTAAGTTTTAATTGACTAATTACTACTACATTATAGTTATAGACTTTTCAGTCTTTGTCTTTTTCCCCCTCCCTATTTACTGATACATTTTACTCCTCCTATTATTTTATCTCTTAATTTGAGATGTTCACTCACTTAATATAGTATCTTTCTTATATATTTTTGGTCACTTTGCTATTTATACCTTAGCTAGATAATGCAAAGATGAAGACTTTTCACACTTCAGGAAACTTTCATTGCTTCTCTTAAATTTCACATAGATTAATTTTTACTTACATATTATTAGTCTCTAAAGAACCTGTCTTATGGTGGAACAACACTGATGCATATTTGCCATAGTTATCTTCATTGCTAGGACATAATATACTCAGCAGTGTAGACAATATAAACAATGTTGGTTCAGCATTTGGTAGGTTGACTTTGCTTTAATAGCTACCAGCAATAAAGTTCTATATAACTACATAATTTTTAAAAATTTTCAGAATTGAAATCTGTGAAAATGTTGATCTTCTGGGATTATATGATGTTTACAAGGATAACAGATTAAGGTCTCAACAAGGATTTTGTCTAATATGTTTCTATGCATCTGTATGAGCTTCAGATCTCCCATGTCAATAATTTTCTATGGGAACAGAATCAGGAAAGAAACTCTTCCAAAGACTCTTTGGGGTTAAACTAACACAAAACAGAAGTAGTCTCTTGGATCTGTCAAAGGTGAAAATTTCAAATTATTGCATTTTATGCAAGGCAAGGGAATTTAGAAAGAGGGACCAGAAGAAAAACAACTGCTTTGAGTTTCTGGGTTAGGCAGAAAATATATTCACATTGGCTATGGTTTTGGCAAATTTAGAACAAATTAAAGTATTAGTAATGTAATTAATTTATAATTCTTATGAGAGAACATTTCTCACTGATTTCTGTGTAACTCAGAAGCTCACACTCAAGTTGGTAGTTATGCTGCCTTGCAGAGCCCATTCCTTTTATATCGCCTCATACTTGTTGGAGTGCCTGTCTCTGCCTGATAAAAAGAGCATCAGGCTGGATCTCCAGGAGGAAAACTCCAACAGCATTTAATTAGATAGGTAAACTGCTTTGTTTGATCATGCAACTGGAAAACTTAATGAAGAATAACTTAAAAGTGAATTAAATGTTGGGCAGATACATTATCATTTCCCATCTGTTTGCATCCACACATGAAATAGAGAACAATCTCTTAGCTCCTTTATCTCACTAATCAAGATCAGAAAAATCTTTGAATGCAAGCACCAAAAAGGCTTTCTTGTGGGAGAAAGTGATCACATATAAGAGGATAAATTCTGATCCTTTTCACATTAGTTTATTTTATAGTTTTCAACTTCCTATGGGAGAATACAGTTCATTTGAAGAACAGCAGAAGCATAGAAGAGGTTGTGGGTAACTGCAGCTGGAGGAAAGGCCATAGGGAGCCTTTGCCAAAGACAAAACATTGAATCTAGGTCTTGAAGATCAAGTTTTTCAAGGAAAGAAGAATGTTTTAGGCAAAAAGCACAGCTGGCTCAAAGGCAGAAGTCATCATGAGGGTGATGCACGTCTGTGTGCACGTATGTATGTGTAGATAGCAGGAGCTGGAGCTGGAAAGGCAGGCAGGGGATGCAATAAAAAAGGTTTTTTTTATATATGCAGAACAACTTGGACATTGACCTAGGCCGGTGGTTTGAGACAATGCTTCAAGTGCCCTTTAGGCACCTATGCGATAGTAGGAATGGATAGGGCTTTTGGATCGTCATAATTTCATCCAGGGTCAATATATACATTTTATAAAGTTTGGTTCTTCCTAACTTCTATCTTAAACTAAGGTTCTTCTGCTCTTATATTCACACTTGGCAGTTAGGTTTTTTTCCTCATTTCTGGCATAATATTTTCATTTTTGTCATGTAGTCTTTAAAACTATGTGCCATTGTCTTAGTCCATGAATTGCTTGGACCGCCATGTGTATTTTGCTACTTCACATTCTTCTCTCCTCATGAAGGTAATTTATGATTGAACAGTCAGAATTATTCTTGGAGAGACTCTAGCCCTTTTGCCCTATCTTCCCTTTTAGGATTGCATGCCACAGAATCCTGAATTTTTCTCTGAACCTTCAAATTCTCATCTTACTGTAATTGAGAATTTTATCAGGCCATCTAGCTCCACCGTTTCCTTGCTGGTTACTGTGAGCCCCTATGTGACAGGGCCCTGTGAACACTAAGATTTGTTTCACTTTAACCATTTCCTTTTTGGTCTTAAGTCCCTAGGTGCTTCCTAGACTTTCTTGGTGCCCAAACTATGAAGACTTGTCACATTCTTTGTTTGAACTAAATAAGAGACAAGAGCTGGTTGAGGTTCTCACCATAACTGTGCCTATTTTGTATCCTGTGTCAGTAGTACATTCTTGAGTGTGTTCAGGAATGTTACAATATTATCATAACACTTTTCATATCTTTTCTCCCATTAATTTCTATGACAATGTTTATTTTTGTTAATTAACTTCTGTTGCACTTACCTTCTAGTGAATCTTACCTACCTAGTGAATCTTTTTGTTTATTTTTTATTGTTGTATTTGAAATATAGGCTTATCCTAGCAATTATCAGTAATACCTTTATTGTCATAGTCATTATGCTATACTATACATTTCAGCTTGATCATTTCAATCCAGTCTTGGTTTTCAGGGCTATATACATAGTTATGTAGCTATGTTAACTTCAGTAACTTTAAGTAGCATATTTGATCTTTAAAATTGATTCCTCAGGGTAATTGTTAGATACTTCCTCTTCAGTTAGATTTTCTGGCAGGCTGATGGGAGAGACATGTTGGGCAGGATAGGACTTTTAGCATTTCTCAATAGACGCAGAAATGATTTTCAACTTTTATGTGCAGTTAATCATTCATGATGTATGAACTCAATTTAGAGGCCTCTTTTAAGAAGAGTGGCAAAAATATGAGGAAAAGAGTGGGAAAGTTTGCTATCTTGCACCCACTTGGGGAATTGCCAAGCTTCATGCACAATAAAACTCAACCAGTTTTTCTCCTTTGTAAATCACAGTTGTAGACACCACCAGACTGAAGCACACAATTGTATTCATCTATTGTAAAATAAAACTAAGCCTGTAATGAATATATTTGAAGAGAACTGAAAATAAAATAAATGAAATGTAATATCATTTGATCATTTGGGGATAATAATATGCAATTTGCTTTTACTTATCATAGAGGGGTTCTATAAGTGTGATTCCAAAGCTACTATTTAATTTATTGGTGGTATAAAAACTCAATTTATTTTATCAAGTAAAATGACATAGGTCATTTATGATAAACCATTTGCTAATATTCTAATTCATACTTTTGAAGATCATGACCAGTTTACCTCTGGAAGTAGGTATTATCTCTATACATGTTTTTCTTCTTTTTTTTTTGAGACAGAGTCTCACTTTATTGCCCAGGCTAGAGTGAGTGCCGTGGTGTCAGTCTAGCTCACAGCAACCTCAAACTCCTGGCTCAAGCAATCCCCCTGCCTCAGCCTCCCAAGTAGCTGGGACTACAGGCATTCGCCACCATGCCCGGCTAATTTTTTTTTTTTTTGTATATATATATATTAGTTGGCCAATTAATTTCTTTCTATTTATAGTAGAGACGGGGGTCTCACTCTTGCTCAGGCTGGTTTCGAACTCCTGACCTCAAGCAATCCGCCCGCCTCGGCCTCCCAGAGAGCTAGGATTACAGGCGTGAGCCACCGCGCCCGGCCCATGTTTTTCTTCTTTGTGAATCTACTTTCCACTTTGTGGAGATGATTCCAATGTTAGTGCTCGCATGTACAGAATTTTCACTCTTATCATTTTAGTGTTACTGATTTTGTTTTAAATAGCAATTTTGGCCCTTTTGTTTATCATTGTTTGAGGACATTTTTTCATTCCCAGTGTTATTTGGGAAACTGAATGAACTAGGTTTTTCTAGTTCAGCTATGCTATGGTTTCTTATATTTTAACAATACGAACTTCACCCACCAAGGAGAATAGATAGAAACCTTCAATTGTAGGTGAGCCCTGTAGTGTTTTTCATCAGGTAAAAGCATGAGAAAGCCTTCTAATGGCGCTAAAGAGAAATACTGAAGAGAATAAAAACACAATTGCTACTTGAGCTTTTCCTGCAGATGGCACTGGTGCTACTTAGATAAAGAATATTTTTGTGCTCAGCAGCTTTTAGTTCATTGTGCACACTGGAAAGGCTCATATGTACTAGGAAACTAAGTACTCACTTATCTGTGCATGATTGAACCTCAGCATGGTTCACCCAGTCCTTTTGGAGGTCTGCTTTTCAATTAATGCATTCACATGGATAATAAAATCTGATGGAGTATTCTTTTTGACTAAGGAAGAGGCCTACTACTAAAATCACATTAAAGAGTAAAGCTCCAGGACCATTCTGTCAGTGGCATCTGCTTGAAAAATACAGCCTAGTCTGAGAATGCATATATATCACAGGAGTTTGGAGGAAAGTATTATGATTTTTTAAAATAACAAATATTTTATTCTGATAAAATTCTGGGAGATTTATTCTGATAATCTTAAAGGCAATTCAACAAAGACTTATTGAACACTTATGTGAAGGAATGCATACCAGATTGCTATAGAGGGATCAAATAAAACCAAAAGCCAAAAACTAAGTATGATCACTATCTTTTCAGATCTCACACGCTAAATTCAAGAATAGATGTATGGATAAATATGTGATATACAAGTTAGTTTGGTAAGTGATCTAAAAATTACCAGTAAGATGTTATTGGAGTAAGGGAGTGGTATCAAAGAGGGTTTGAGATGGGTTGTGAAGGAAGAAAATATTCAGTTGAATATGAAGTAAGGAAGAGCTAAGATAGAATTTCTAATAAGGGAAATGTATAAGCAAAGCAGTATATACAGAATATTATTATGTTTAGATTTAATGATTTATTCAAGGACTCTTAAATTCTGTACTCTTGGGCATGTTATCAATATTTAATCTCACTGTGCCTTTGTTTCCTCATCTGTAAAATGAAAGTAGTAAGACTACTTTCCTCAAAGGGTTTCTGAGAGGAACACATGTATGGTGCCTTACCGTAGTAATAAACATTACTGTTACTAATAAGTGTGAGAGATATATACATACATACATAAAAAAATATATATATATACACATATATATATATATATAATCTCAATTGTTCTATAAGGAGAACTCAAATTCTATCAGGAGACTAAGAAGTATCTACACAATTATATAAATAAGAAAATTTAGGCTTGGGAAAATGAATTAACTTGCTAAAGAGGATACAGACTACAGTTGTACTCAGGCCAACTTTGTCCTTTTTTCTGCTTCACTGTTTACTTCTTATATAATTCAATTGATTGTGATCGGTCTGTTTGGTGAGTGGGTGGCAAGGAGTGACTGTATGACTTAAAGACCGTAGAGGCCTAGAGTGGAAGGCTTCCAATGCTTGGCCAAAGGTTTAACCTTTATTTCTTATGCAATGGGGAATTATTTATGGGTTATCATGGACACTGCCTGTCTCCCTTGGCAAGGAATGAAATATTGTTGTGGCCTTCAGAGGTGTGGTTTAAGGGTAATTCAAGGAAAAATAATTCAAATATTAAATGTCAGTAATATTAAATTATATCCTAGAGATTCTGTCTAGGAGAATGTCCTTAAGGTACAAGGGCTGAACTATCCAGGGAGATAAACAAGAGATTTCAAAATGGAAGAATTTTTTTTTCTTTCTTTTTTTTTTTTTTTTTGAGACAAAGTCTCCTTCTGTTGCTCTGAGTCTAGTGCCATGGCATCAGCATAGCTCACAGCAACCTCAAACTCCTGGTCTCAAGGGATTCTCCTGCCTCAGCCTCCCAAGTAGCTGGGTCTACAGGTGAGCACCACCATGCCCTGCTAATTTTCCTGTTTTTAGTAGAGAAGAGATCTCACTGTCTCAGGCTGGTCTTGAACTCCTGACCTCAAGCAATCCTCCCGCTTTGGCCTCCCAGAGTGCTAGGATTATAGGTATGAGCCGCCATATCCGGACTGAGAGAATTTTTATATTTAACTTTTACTTAGATATTGAGAAAAAGAGTAAGACAAATGGTTGAGTGAGAACTAGGAGATATTTTGAGTGTGATGTCTTCAAGTAGTGGGAGAGTTTCAGGAAAGAAGTGTT
The DNA here is from genome assembly GCF_040939455.1 of Microcebus murinus. Taxonomy (NCBI): domain Eukaryota; kingdom Metazoa; phylum Chordata; class Mammalia; order Primates; family Cheirogaleidae; genus Microcebus; species Microcebus murinus. The sequence continues at coordinate 51,159,692 of NC_134109.1, read as the reverse complement.
GACTACCATAATGTGGTTAGCAAGTCAAAGGTGGAGAAGAGATTATTGGATTTTCCTGTCTAGGTGAGCATCTGTGACAATTGAGAGAATAGATTCTGTTCAACTTTGGGGTTTCAAACTGATGGATGAAGTAAAGGGAGATTGAGAAAACTAAGTGGAACAAGTATGGATTAGTCTGACAAGAACAAAGTTTAGAGATAACAGAAAGGCTAACAAATATTTGTAATTTAACAGGTAAACATTATAACTAAGGTGATACATTATCACTGAGGGGTTTCTTTTGGTGCAGAGGAGGAAATATATTAGTAGTTCAAGGAATTACATTCAGCAAAGGAGACCAAAACTGAACAGCTGAAGAAGGAGAGGGAAAATCAATGGGATGTTTTGGGATGGACTTAGATACGATGGCCAAGAGAACCTCAATGGAGTGATTAGTAATGACTAGTGCAGAAAAGAAATAAAATAGAATATAGACCATTTTCATAAAGATGTCAGTTGGAGGAATGAGCATAGATGCTGGGTGGCAGTAGATCAATGAGTGACTGTTAGGTGTCTTGTGCAACAGGGGATTTAGACTATTGTTTTGAGGAGCTTGAGGTGCTTAGTTATGAAGAGGAGAGAACAGAGATAGGTTCCTAGGTGTTTTTTCTGTTTGTTGTGGGTATGTGTATGTGTTTTTTTCTCTTAAGGATGGGGAGTGTATAGATAGCTTTTGAGAAAGGTGCCAATAGAGCTGAAGCCAGAGAAAGAGAGGTAAGCAATGTCCAGGGAGGTGATAATAGTGAATGTGATCAGGATCTAAACGGGATTTGTTACCCAGTACAATGAAGACTGAAAAAGGGGAAGATGACTTGAGTACAAGTTTGTGGGTGAGGGTGGAGTATTGAAGGAGCCCTTTCACTTTGCTTCACAGAGAAAATGACCAACGGATAATAAATACACTTTGAATTCTCTTATGTGATACATAAATCCCTTAACTAATACCCTAATCTTAATCTCTTGCTCCTCCTATATTCTGTACTGCCAGTTTAGAACTGTTACCAAATACTATTTGTATCCTGTGATTTTGCTTATGATGCCCTGCTATCAGAAAGTTCCTCCTTCAGCTACCTCTGCCATTCAAGTAGAATTTGATATCCCTCTTCTGTGGTCCATTGCATCTTGAACTCTATAAATCCTTTCCAAGTAGATTTTATTAGATTGAGAGCACTTTAAGAACAGGGGCAATTAATTTTCCATTAACTTTTGTATTTCTACCTCCTAGCATACAGTAGCTGTTCAATAAATATGTGGTTAATCTAATTTCTTCATTTTCTAAAATAACATTTTTGTGTGTCTTTTCAGGTTTTTATAGCAATTGGATATTATTCCAATTTATATACTTTCCATTTATAAAGCTGAATTAGAAGCAGACTTGATTTTTAAAACTGGTGGAAATGACTGGAGAGTGACTTACTTAAGTCACTCTCTTAAATGCGCACTGTCTTTGATTGCTTGACTTGGTGTGTGTGTCTGTGCATCTGTGTGTAAATTATGGGTCACTAAAAAGTATTAAATATACTAAGGGCAGAATTTTTGTTTTAATTTCTGAATCTACAGCATAGGCTTGCCAGAGCCATGCTCAAAAGATGCCTAACAAACAGCTAGTAAACTTTAATAAGTAGACTCAATTACCATGTGTGGGTAGAGTGTTTTCTTGCAGAATTCATTCTATATCCCTGTAAATAGTTACTTCTCTGTGAAGTGACTTCATCCACTAACTTTCCCACATCTATAGTTCAGAATTAAGTAGACCACATTTGATTAATAATTTTGCCAATAGAAGAAAAGTACCATATGAATAATTATTAAATCAGGGAAAAAGTTCTCAGTTATATATTGACCTATTTAGATAACTAAAATGGATAATATAATCTACTACAACCATCTTTGTATGCAAAATGTAATAACAAATGATAGAAGCTTTTGCTTTTATTTAAATGAACATAGACTTATTGCTTTTGTTCTTTAAATGTTCGGTTTTCTCTTTTATCTTACTTAGATCACTTTATATTTGCAACCTCCTTCTTCCATGGTTTGCTATACTTCTCATCTCAGTCCAGATGTTACTTCTTGACTCCTTTGTTTTCTCTTCCTTAGTCCATAGGGTTTCTCATTACCTGGAGTTCAAACACTGTCAGGGTGTATTGATGGCTTTCATATTGTTTGTTGACAATGCTACTACTCAGTTGTGGGAAGGTGGTCAAAAAGACAGATATGACTGTCCATATTTTCCAGAGAATATTGCTATGATAAGAAACATTTACAGGGGCCTTTTCTATTTTAGCTTCCAAGGTTACTTTGGTGTGTATACCTTACTTTTTATTTTCCGAACATATACTGTTGCTAAGTTTCTGAAGGCTTTGTTTGACATCATATCCCAGGGTTTTGCTTCTGTAAGTTTTGCTTAGTATGCATACAAAGGAATGGCGGTGTTGACATTCTCTATCTTATTTAGAATATTTTATCCAGGGCTCAACGTACTGTGTGATTTAATTTTAAATAACAAATTGAATACAAATGGAAATAGTATGTCGCCTTCCAAAACATGCTTCCTAGAGCCCTTGCCTTGAGATTGCTGAGAGGACACTGTTACAGAAACTTAACCTCCTGTGCTGCACATTTGAATGTGCTTCAAAAGGGGATTGACTACAGATAGAAGGTAACTACCTTCTATATTATAGAAGTATATTAAGTCCTTCAGCAATTAAAAATGATTTCAATGTGTCTGGAATATGATATTCTATAAAATTCATCTCATGACATTACATATGAACCAACATCTATTTAATGTATACAAATAGAATACTGTTTCATTCAGACTATAGATATCAAAAGCAAGAAGAATGAATTAAATTGAGTAAAAATGAATAATTTAGGAAAAAGGACCATATATATATATAACCTATGGTGGGACTAGTTTGGAAGGAAAGAAAATAAGTGTGGAATATTTAGTAGAGGAGATTACTAAATATCATATCTAAGTTTAAAACTTTTGTGTAAATTAGACACTATAAAGTCAAGCTAAGCAGTATACTGGAAAATGTTTATAACGTCCTTATTTATTTATTCGCTTATTCATTCTTTCAGTAATCATTTATTGTGTACACACTATGAGCCATGATGCTGTTTTAGGCCAGAGGGCCCTAACAGTGAAAGAAACAGAAAAAGTCTCTGCCTCCACAGAGCTCATAGTGGATTAGTATTCAGAATATATAAAGAACTCCTTCAAATTAAAAAAAAATGCAAAGTACAATAGGAAAATTAGCAAAGGGAATGAGCAGACACTTCACAAAAGAGAAAGTACAAATGGCTAGTGAATATTGTACCTCTTTTAAAAGCTGAGTAATAACTGGAAGACACAAATTAAAACAATGAGATAGCAAATTTTTCTCAAAAATCAGGAAAAAGTAAAAAGATTGATAAATCCAGTGGTAATGATGGTATAGGAGAATGGGTATTTTCAAGTGGTTAGGTGAGTATGTAAATTGGTATAGTCCTTTTAGGAGAAAATCTGGTAGACTTTCCACCTTCCAACTCCCCTCTTAGGAATATATCTGCTATAGACTGAATGTTTGTGTGTTCCCCAAATTTATATTTTATAATTATAGTTTATATTATAAAACTCTAACCCCCGTTATGATGGTATTTACAGTTGATGCCTTTGGGAGGTAATTAGATTTGGATTAGTTCATGAGGGTGGGAACTTCATAATGGGATTGGTGACCTCACGAAAAAAGCAAGAGAGACAGATTCCTCTCTCCCCTCTTTCACACACTGAGGAAAGGCCATGTGAGTACACAGCAAGAAGGTAGCTGTCTACAAGCCAGGAAGAGGGCCCTCATCAAGATCCTGACAATAATGGCACACGATCCGGAACTTACAGCCTCTAGAACTGTGAGAAATATATTTCTCTTATTTATTCCACCTAGTTTGTGTTATTTTGTATGGCAGACTAAGCTAATACAGTTTCTAACTTAGTCTGTTCAGGCTGCTATAACAGAATACCTGAGACTGAGTAATTTATAATGAACAGAAGTTTATTGGCTCACAGTTCTGGAGTCCAAGCCACTGGCATCTGGTGAGGGCCCTTCTGCTGCAGCAGCACATAGTGGAAGGCTGAAGGGCAAGAGCACAAGAAAGCAAATCCATTCCCTTGAGTCCTTTGTGTAATGACATTAATCTATTCCTGAGGGCAGAAAGCTTATAACATAAATGCCTTCCATTAGGCCCTACCTCCCAACACTGTCACACTGCGGATTAAGTTTCCAACATATGAGTTCTGCAGATGTATTCAAACCATAGCATTCTGCACTGATGCCCAAAATTCATGTACTTCTCACATGCAAAATGCATTCGATACCAACAGACCTTAAAGTCTTAATTCATTTCAATATCAGCTTTAAAGTATAAGTCCAAAGTCTCATCTAAATATCATATGAGTGAGACTAGAAGTATGATTCATCCTGAGGCAAATTCTTCTCTCGCTGTGAACTTGTAAAATCAAAACAAATTATCTGCTTCCAAAATACAATGGTGGGACAGGGATGGAACAAATATTTCCATTACAAAGGCAGAATTAGTCAAGAAGGACTAACAGGTTGTAGCCAAATCCAAAACCTAACTGGGTGGACAACACGAAACCCTAAGGCTTGAGAATAATCTTTGACTCCATGTCCTGCCTTCTAGACAGACTTGAGCAGGAGTTGAGCCCCCAAGACCGCAGGAAGTATTCCTTCTGTGGCTTTGCTGGGCTTAGCCCATGCAGCAACTCTCATGCGTTGGTGTCTCATGGCTGCAGCTCTCCTAGGCTGGTGTTGCCCACTGGTAGCTCTATAGTTCTGAGATCCCAGGTTTGGACCTGCCTTCCTGGCTCCAGTAGGTATTGACCTAGTGGAGACTCTTTATGGTGGCTTTGTGCATGCAACAGGTCTCTGCAGCATCCTTTGAAATTTTGGTGGGGGTAGCTATGCCTCTATAGCTTATGCGTTCCAGGAGTCTGCAGAATTAACATCACATGGATGCCACCAAGGTTTATTGTTTGTACTTTCTGGAGCAGTGACCAGTGTCACACCTGGGCCTGCTTGAGCCATAGCTAGGGTTGCCGAGGAATGCAGCACCAGAATTTGGGGAGCAGAGGTCGAAAGCATCCCTGAGCGGTGAGCCCCCAAATCCCACAGGTGCCCTGGCCTCTCCTTGGAAACCTATCTGCCTTCAAGGCCCTAGCATTCTGAGCTTGTGATGGGAGTGGCAGCCAAGAAGATCTCTGAAATGCCTTTGGGGTCATTCTCCCACTGTGTTGATGGTCACCTGCCCACACCCTTTGTTTTCTTTTCTAAGCCTGCCTTTCCAGTCTTTACATGTTCATGCTGGTGATTTCCCAACTGTCTGTGTTCTGCTTCCCTTTTGATTGTAAATTTAAGAGAAGCCACACAGAGCCCTCAATGTTTTGCTGCTTAGAGATTTCTTCTGCCAGATATTCTAGTTCATCGCTCTTAAATTTTACCTTCCATAAAGCCTTAGGCATGGGAACAATTTAGCTAAGTTCTCTGACACTTTACAACAAGGGTGATCTTCCCTCCAGTTTCCAATACCTTGTTTCTCATTTTTGTCTGAGACTTCATCAGAATGTCTTCTGCTGTCCATATTTCTACCAACTTCCTGTTCATAACCACTTAAGTGATCTCTAAGAAGTTTTAGACTTCCCCAAAGCTCTTTTCTTCTGAGCCCTCACCAGAATTGCCCTTAATGCTCTGTTCATGGTAAAATAGGCTTTTTCTAGCTTATTCCTCCAAATTCTTCCAGCCTCTATCCATTACCTAGTTCCAAAGCCACTTCTACATTTTCAGGTATTTGTTATATTAACATTCTACTTCTCTGGTACCAATTTATTTCTTAATCTGTTTTGTGTTACTATAACAGAATACCTGAGACCTGTAATTTATAATGAACTCCAGTTATTGGCTCCAGTTTTAGAGGCTGTAAGTCCAAGTGCAAGGTGCCAACATCTGTCAAAGGCCTTTTTGCTACATTATCACAAAGGGAAAGGAAGAAGGGCAAGAGTGCAAGAGAATGAACCCACTACCATGAGCCCTTTTAATAATGGCATTAATCTATTCATGAAGCCCTCATAATCCAAACACCACCCATTAGTGTCCATCTCCCAAACTTTCACATTGGGGGTTAAGTTTCTAACACATGAATTCTGGGAAACATATTAAAACCATAGCAATATCTTAGAAAAAAAAATGCATGGTCATGTTCATTGGGTTTTACTAGCTTTTATTGTCAATGGCAAAACTGCAGGTAATATAAATTAGTGGGTGGATGGTTAAATAAATACTTAAAATATTATAGCAGACCTTTATTTACTAACATGAAAACTTCTTCAAAAAGGTAGATAAGAAAAAAATTAAATATTGATGTGTTAGTTTATTTATATAAGCTAAACATTTAAATATACAAAAATATATATATTTTATAAGTATATATGTACATGTATTTATATATTTTATATGTGTAGATGTTGATACATATAAAATGGTATACTAACAGTGGTTACCCATCTGGAAAGGGAAGGGGATTGGACAGAAATCCAGAGGGAACTTTACCATTGCCTAAATTATTTGAAATTCTATGCAAGAATGAGTTCATTTAACAATTGTATAATGGACATTGTTTTAAATAAAGACAATTGTAGGAAATAAAAAGTCAAAGGGCAGAAAAGAAAATTGGCAACTCATAGTGTTATAGGAACTGATTTCTTTAAGTCACAAGAATATAGCACCTAGTCAGGCTTGTCAGAAGTGCAGGTTACACGTTGGATAATTGAGAAAAACATTGAAATAACTGAATTACAAGTGTTTGTTAACTATTTTTAAGGTTGGCCTATATCTACAGATAAAGTTATAAGTAGAGGCATGAGATTATTAGACTGCATTTTACAAAGTTTTATCTGTTGTACAGGATGAATTAGAGAGATTAGAGACAAGAGTTAGGGTTTTTTTGGTGAGCATGATAATTTCAGGAAGAAGAAATATGTTACTGTATTAAATGTCACAAAACCAATTTACAAATATACTACTGGTGGTCAGAAAATAGCAATAACTTTGAGTATACTTACATGTTAACCATGTAACCTTGCAGCATAGGTATTAGCTGACAAATGTTCCCATCTTAGTTACTGCTACCTCTTGTATATACTTAAGGAAATTTCCAGATCTCAAGATTATTAGGAGTCAGCAAAAATTTTTAATCTAGTCTGTGAGAACACTTACTCTGCTTTTTTCAATTCCCTTGACTTCGGATTCTTAAGAAACCATGAACTTTATATCAGGCCAAAAAGACAGATGGTACCTACTTCAGCATCTATCTAAAGGTATATTTCTAACTTCTTTAAATAAAAAAGATGGATACTGGTAAAGTCATCCATCAACACTGCCTTTCCCTCTGCTGTTAATAGAGATGAAGTCAATCAACCTGAGCATTTGCCCGGGTCAGCAGACTAGAAGAGACTTTTGACACAGGAACAAATTTCATGATATACCTTTCCCTCCAGAACACATTCTAATTTCAACCCTGGCTCCTCTTAATTGTTTTTAAGAAGGAAGGTTGATGTTCTTATCTCAGGAAAACTTTCTACCTTCCCCTATGCTGTTTTTCATCACCAAGGCTTTTTAAGACTGTCCATCTCATAATTTTAACACAAAACCACATTTTCTGATTGCATCCTAACCTCCTAGAGGATCATTTAAAAAAGTTAAAAGGGGAAAAAGAAATCTGTCTTCCGCAGGACAGAGCACACATTTACTGTTACATACTTGTCAGGTTTCCAAAAATGAAATTAAAATGGGAATGATTGATGAAGGTAGTGTTCTCACGTTCCCTTCTCTTTCCAAGTTCAGTTAATTCTCCTCCTCTCCTCCATTATCAATCTCCTATCCCCAACACCACCAGTTCTTGTTGTTCGCATTATATTTAATTAGACAGACATTTGTCTGGCTCCTAATAGCTGCAAGCCCCAAAACAATAGAGCAGTCTTGTCTTAACTTAGGGCAAGTGGAATTAAAAGGAAGTGGAATTAAAAGGAAGTGGAAAATAGTGGCCATGAGTTTCTTGAGCACAGATTCTTTTATTCAACAAATATCAACCACCAGGTATCAGGGACACAAAGATGTTTAGATGCCAACTCTGCCTTCCCTACCTAATAGGGAAGGCCTATTGTAAATATGCCATTATAATACAATGTCGTAGTATTATAATAGAAGTATTTATAGAATTCTGCATGTGCTCAGAGTAAGGGCTTTGAATTCATGGCCAATGAAAGTGTCAAAGTGGGTGATATTCAGATATAAAGAAATAGTACATTGATAAGAAGGGAGTAAAGGCTATTCCAGGCAGTGTACATTTCATGTGTCAGGAAGTTTCATCATTCAGAAAGAGAAAAGAATGGTGCTTTCAGAACTTCTAACATTAGTGACATATAGTCATTAGTATTAGTCAAAGATTTGCCTCAAGTCAATAATAGGGCAGGAAAAAAATATATAATTAAATTTTTCCATGGAAACTGGATATACTCTACATAGAATTAAACTAAAATATAATTCAATTTATGGAAGCACCCTGAAAAGAACAAAAAGCTAAGGCCCACTGACTGCATGATTTTCAGCACAGTTTCAGCTTATTTTCATTTAAATGAACTTAGAATTCAGGGACCAGCTCAAATATATCTGCAAAGGCACCACTTTCATGATTATTTAGGGTTAATGTCAACGCAGGATCCAGACAGAAGCCTAGTTTGACACAATGACTATTTAGCCAGGCCTTTTGGACTTGGTGATAAATTTAAAATCTGTTTAAATTTTAAGCAAAAATGTTAGCATCAGGTGGAGGTCAGTACAACACTGCCTTTACATCCTGACTTTATTAAAAACAAAAGGCATACTGTAATCTGTTGTTCTGCAGGAAATAAAGTATAAATCAAGAAGAGGCTCTATATCTAGCCCTATGTTGTCCTTGAACTATGTGCACAGAAACTCAATTGATACTAAAAGCACAGTGGCCTTTTAGGTGGCAAATGACTATTCTTATTTTCTTTGTTTTTTTTTTTTTTAATGAGTGAAATCAGTAATAAGCCAGGCAACTTGATGCATTAATCTGTTTATATTGTCTTTTATTGCAAAGTATGTGTGTATTTTAAAAGAAATCCTAATATATTAATTGCCTTGAAAAGAGATTATTTTTCAAAATAAAAGTTAAATAATGTTTTTCCCTCAGAATCTCATATTTACAGTTTATGATTGTAGGTTAAGTGGACTAATTCAAACTGATTTTTGTACTTTGAATTCTGATTCTTCCACCTAACTGATCTGAACAAGTTACTTAACACCCTCTTAGCCACAGTTTCCTCAACTGGAAAACGAGAATAAAACTCCCCTCCCTCCCACAACCTGTGTGAAGAGTAAATATGACGATGTATATGGTGCAGATAGATGCTGGGTTCATGGAGGCTTCCCATTGTCCTATCTACAGAAGGCCATGTGTAAATTGTTTGGGTTCCAACAGCTGGTTGCTGCCAAAATAGACAGTCCTACAGAGAAATATATTTGTTTGCCCCCAAATAAAAGTGATTATAGGTTTTAAACTTTATCTAAATCTTAGACTTTATCTGAATATTCAAATGTTTTCATTCATATTAGTTATTTATTAGAAAGAGTTCTGATGCTTCTGCCTTCATTTAAGCAGTTGGTACTCATCAGAAGAGATTTAAGAGTAGATAATAGTAGGACAAGGAAGCCTGTTCATGAAGAGACCCTTATGCGCGGTGCATGACTTATGAAAATGCTTTCTTCCCTCCCTAAGTCTAGTCTTAGATACTTGATTAAGAAAGGCCAGCTTGATCCAATTGCCAATCTGCAGCACAAGCTCAACATCTTCCTTATGACAGAGATGGTTTTGAAACCAAACCAAAAAATCTTCAGCAATACCCAGGATACGTCTGTCAAGCACTAGGATGAAGGTTGTTTTTTTTTCCCCCTCTTTTGCTTGCAGGTGACTTGGGGATCTATAATTTACAGGCTATCATGGAAACAAGTCACATTAGTTAGTTCCCATGGCAAAAGTGCCAGCCCGTGAATGGTGAATATTCAGGGTGGCATTAGGCTCATCTATGCTGAGAATAAGTTCAGTTCTAAAACATCCCAAAATCTTAGTAGTCATAGACATAGCAAAGAGGGCACTGTTTCAGTGAATTCAAAGACAAATTGCCTAATTCAAGTCTTTTCTGACTTGAATGTGCTTGCTTAGACATAAGTAATAGGTTCTTCAGTATGCGTTCATCACTGTATATATTTATATTTGGAATACTATGCATTTATTTTTTCCCCACAACTAGTGAATACAATATTAATAGGAATATTGATTTCATATTTTAGTGTTAATTGTCTTTACTCTGGCAAAAGACACCTTTGGCAGCTTTAAAGCAATCTTAAAAACTAACTCCTACTATTCAAATTTAGAAACCAATACTCACGAAACCACTAAGAAAATAAATAACTGTGATTGATACTATTGATTGATAGTCTAGTTGTCACTGGAGCTGATAGTAGAAAAACCTTTTTCTAAATCTTAGACTTTATAAGGAAGGTTATGATTGACTGATAATGTATTCTCATAATCCTGTAGATTGTTTTATATGGAGAAACTATTTGTTTCCCTATATAAAACTTTACAAAGGGAAACTTATTTGTTTTATTTTTTAATGTATTTTTCTGATCCTTATTCTGTTCACTCATTTTCCTACCTATCTTACTTATGAAAATAGATAGCAAACAGTACAATAGATCAAATAGATATGAAAATTGCCAAATGATATATGTTCTGTGTATGTCATACAATTTCAGAGGTCAAGACACCAGAGAAGTCACCTCTATACATCAATCAGTATTTTCATCTTGTTTGGTATACCTTGCACTTAGAAACTCCTGACATGACTAGTAAAGTAGTTACTTAGTAACCATTTACTTTGTTATTTTAATAACTAATTTGTTCTAATTACAGAAACACAAGAAAAATATTTCTGTTGTTTCGACTAGCTCAAAAATAAAATTTTAGGTTATTGTTGATAGGTATGGTTAGAATACCTATTCCAATTCTGTTATTATAGTTCAGGTCTCAATTCTACCACCTCTTCTAGGATTTATGTGTGTATGTATGTTTTGTCTTTTCTTCTCTACTCTGATCACATTGGATAATATACTTATATGATTTATCTTTTATATACAATTTTCACAAGGACAACTCCTTTTAATTCACCATTCACCACTGTATATGTGGCATCTGTGTATATATATTAATATATTGTTAGCCCCCAAACCTTACAACTCTTTCTTTGAGTTAGCCCCCAAACTCTTTCTTCCTTGTTTCTAGCTTCCTTCATCACAGAATACACAAAGATTTCATTTGAAACTTACAGAATTTGCCTCAAGTAGGCATCATACATAAGTGCTAAAATGGAAAAAGCAGAATCACTAGCCTTCTGTGATAACATTCCAAATTCTTCGTACTGACATGAAAGGAAGCTCCATTCCCTAGCTCCCCCACCACTTGGGTATGTGTTGGAAAGGTGCCATGATGAACAATTGACAGGCTTTTGTCAGATTTATTTTGCCATATTGCACTCCATGAAGCCAAAGGGTGACTGGGTAGAATCCCAGTAGAGCAAGAGAGAAAAACAAACAATAAAACAAAAAATGAGATGGATAGAGGAGAAAAGGTGAGAACTCAGGAGAAAATGCTAAAATGAAGCCAGAGGGAAATGTTGAAAAGCGATAGAAACACTACAGAGGGGATTGTTGGGGGTGGGGGTGGGGACGAAAAGTGAACAGATTGCAGGCAGAATCATTCCAGAACTGAACATATTTGAAATGTCAGGCAATATATCTCTAAAAATGTATTTGGGAGTAAAGCCATTTCTTTTTAATAGTGGGCTATTCTCAAGTGTTATGAAAGACATGTGAGATTTGATGTCCATTCTACTCTTGGCATTCAGTCTTTCTATATGGACACAAAAGGAAACCATGAGGAAAAAGGTAGAAGAAGTTTTTACAGAATGGGAAGAAAGAAACAATGTATTGACATTATTGGAAAAGCACTTTGGGACTACTACCCATTTAAATGTTTATGCATCTGTGTCGTTAATTGCAGGCATTGAAGTACCATTATTGCCAAATATTGACTCAAAATCAAATGCCTTACATACTTAACATTTCAAAATTCTATCTTATATTTTAAAACACTGTCTAATAAAATAGGAAAATGTAAAGGAGTTATAAAATTCATTTAGAGTGGTGACAATAAAGTTTCACAGTTTTTAAACTATTAAAACTTTCCTCTAAGCACAAGATATCAAAATCTTTGAGAACCTTAATAGTTACAAAACTTTGAGCAGTGCAAGTGACCCTTTGAACTTCTGAGCTATTTTTGTTACAGAAATTCACTTTAGGTATAGTACCAACAGTTTCTCCCAACTACACATTTCTATTCCATTAGATATGAAGATAAGAAGAATTTCAACTTTTTCCAAGAAATTGTTTTGTAAGAAGAGATTGATATAATGTGCCTGTTTAGGATTTGTTCTCTCTGAAACACATATCTGACATGACTGAATTTTAGTTGGTATCTTATATGTGGAGAGAGAGATAAATAGCAAACAAAATTGGGTGCCTCACCAACAATTAGAATAATTATTGTTTGGAGGTATGATAAGGATGAATAAATTGTAAACATATAAAAAGAGGTTATCAGGAGACTCCATTGCTGAATTGGTTTCTAGGATTCTTACATTACTTTGGACCTGGCACTATCACACTGATAAAGAAAGACAACTAAAAATCTTATACTAATAGGTATATAGTATATGTTGCATAATGTTTTTAGCTAAATTGTACTCAAGGGAACTAAAATGAAGGCCTAGAGCCATCAAATTTATTCATTTTTGGTACTCTTTTATTTTCTGGATAGAAAATACATACATTATCTAATACTAGCTGTCCCCAAAACATTTCCTTCCAAGTCCATTCTAAGTCCCTATAATGGCAACTAAATCATAAAACACATTGGGATTTTCAATTATTGTTAACTGTGACAATAATAAGAGTTGCTGGGAAATGAATGACTAATTTTCAGATTAATGCTTTTAATTTTACTACCATTCTTCCTTTTAAAAATGATTCTTGTAAATGTGATGAAATTCACTTAAGTGGCAATCATTCCACAAATATTATTTGCTAGGAAAATTAATGATTTAGGATTTCAGTTTAGGAACCAAGATAAAATATATCAAATTTTAGCACATGTAACTAATTTCATACAAAACTTTTTAAAACTTGTTGTAATAGGTTTAGAATATACTTATGATTGGAAAAAAACTAAATATAAATACATCTATATGTGCAATTAAGATTTCGTACTAAAATTATCCCTCCAAACTTCAATTTGAGGATTCTGTTCAATTCTTGTACTTCCTTCCCCCACTCAAATGTCCCAAATACTGTCCCAAATATATATATTTTAAGGTGTTTATCCTGAGATATCACTGTCTCCCTGTAAAATGTGCTCAAAATCTAAAATTTTATTGAAAAAAGAAGGTTTAAAAAATTCCTTCATTTTTAGATCAACTTTATTTTTTATTGTTTAGAGAGCTAAACTGAAACAAAACAAACTTCTATATATGGAAGATTCTTTCAGTATTGATTTTTTTTTATCATAATGGTAACTTAAAGAATAAATATGTAGGTTCTACTATTTCCTAAGTGATACTAATCAGACTGCCCTGCCTTCCATTTTATACCATATCCCACTGGATTCTCTGTTGAAAGACCTTAAATATCTTAAGCTTTATATAAAATAATTAATTAAATAACATAGTATGTACTTGAAAGAAATGTCAGAGTTTATTTTAAAAATACTGTAAACTAAACTATAAACTAGCATCTCTCATGAACACAGACACAAAATCCTCACCAAAGTATTAATAAATCAAATCCTGCAATGTATAAAAAATTATATATTATTAATTATATATCATGGCCAAGTGTATTCCAGGAGTGCCGTCCTGGTTCAACATTTGAAAATTAATCAATGTAAAGCATCATATCAATTGACACCACAAAAACATTTTACAAAATCCAACTCTCATCCATGATGAAAACTCTCAGCAGACTGAGAATTGAGGAAAAATTTCTCAACTTCATGAAAGATGTCTACAAAAGATCTACATATAAATCATACTTGCTGGTGAGAGACTTCATGCTTTCTTTCCCCTGTAGATCAGGAACAAGGCAAAGATGTCTTCTCTCACCACTACTATTCAACATCTTGCTGGAAGTCCTAGCTAGAGCAATAAGACTAGAAAAAGAAATATGAGATACATAGATTGGAAAAAAGATAAAACCATCTTTATTTGTAGATGACATGATTATCTATGTAGAAAAATACCAAAAAATATACAAAAATATACAAAAAAATCTGCTGGAACTAATAAGTATAGGAAAATAGCAGTATACAAAGTTATTATTACTTTGAAAAATATTTATCTATTAGAACAATTGAGAATTAAAAAAAGATTTTACTTTTAGTTATTCTTTCTGTGATGCTTTTCTTTTTAACTTGTAGATCTGAGTTTCTATGTATCATTTTCCTTCTCTCTAAAGAACTTTTTTTTTACATTTCTTACATTTCTATGGGTTATGAATTCCTTTAGTTTTTGGTTATTTGAGAATCTATTTCTTTTTTACTTTTGAATTGGATTCAACTTTTTTCCCCTGCCTTTTAGCATGCCTTGTAACTTTTTGTTGAAATCTGGACATGATATATTGAATAATAGGAACTGAAGTGAATAGGACATTAGTGTGGGTTTTACCTTATTTTGACTAGGACTATGTTCAATGTTTGTTGTACTTATTAGATGTCAGAAGCTTTAAATTCCACTAGTGTTCTTGTTTTTGTCGCCTCTGTTGACTTTAGGTTTCCTTAAGATCTCTCCTAGGGTCTGAGCTTTGCAACTCTTTCAGCTGTAATCCATTGTTGTTATACTTTTGATGTGGTGGAAAGGAGTTGGGTAGGGAAGTGTTCTATAACCTATGATCAAATTGTAGTCTTTTAGTGGGCCTATGTCCCAGGAGTGACTTTCACAAGTGGTTCTTAGACTCATTTTCTCCCCCACTTAGATGAAACAGGAAGGCTAGAGTTGGCTGGGGTTGGGAATTGCTCTTCTGCCTATGTGAGATAAGACTCTGGAAATGGCTTTTTCCCTGGAAAGTAGGTCTTTTTTTTCTTTTTCTTTCTTTTTTTCTTTATTTTCTGAGACAGAATCTCACTCTGTTGGCTGGGCTAGAGTGCCATGGCATCAGCCTAGCTCACAGCAACCTCAAACTCCTGGGCTCAAGCAATCCTCCTGCCTCAGCCTCCTGAGTAGCTGGGACCACAGGCATGTGCCACCATGCCCGGCTAATTTTTTCTATGTATTTTTAGTTGGCCAATTAATATCTTTCTATTTTTAGTAGAGATTGGGTATTGCTCTTGCTCAGGCTGGTTTTGAACTCCTGACCTTAAGCTATCCTCCCACCCCTTCCTCCCAGAGTGCTAGGATTACAGGTGTGAGCAACTGCACCCTATCTGAAAGTAGGTCTTTTTTATAGTGTATTTCAAAGTGGTTACTTTACTCCTCCACACGTCAAAGACATGAAATGATTTTTCTTGG
Organism: Microcebus murinus; assembly: GCF_040939455.1. NCBI lineage: Eukaryota > Metazoa > Chordata > Mammalia > Primates > Cheirogaleidae > Microcebus > Microcebus murinus. The sequence goes on along the minus strand of NC_134109.1, from coordinate 51,143,893 downwards.
CTCTTTATCATGAGAACTTGGTGGCATCCTTAGGGATAAAACCCATAAACTTGAAGATTCAAGCTCAATATACAAAAGTCAATTGTTTTCCTATATACCAGCAATGAAAAGTTGGAATTTGAAATAAAAAAAAAAAATATATATATATACACACACACACACACACACACACATATACACACACACACATACATACACACACACATTAGCACCAAAAATTTACTTAGGTAAAAAATATGTACAGGTTATACATGCAAAAAACTATAAAACATTGATGAAAGAAATCAAAGAAAATTCAAATAAATGGAAAGATATTCCAAGCTTATAGGTTAGAAAACTCAACACTAAAATGTCAGTTCTTCCCAACTTGATCTATAGATTCAAAGTTAGTATACACACATATATTTTCCTTTTGTTTTTTCTTTTTTAACATAAAATGCTTCATGAACTTGCATGTCACCCTTGTACAGCAGCAATGCTAATCTCTGTATCATTCCAATTTTAGTATATGTGCCGCCTAAGTGAGCATTGCACATATATTTTCTTGTTCCATCTACTGAGAGGGCCTAGAAACAGGGACATACCACCAGCAATGTGCACACTTAATACCCAGATTTTGGTTTCTAATACCATTGTGCAATCAAAGAAAGCAGGGCTTCTTGGAGAAATGGCTGATTTTAATACTGAGGTAGGAAATATACAAAATGAGTCTGGAATTTCTTATAGTGCTAAAAAGTAAGGAAGTACTCAAAAATTCCCCTCAGAAAAATGAAAAACAACCCCACAAAGATGGCAGTATGTCAAAAGGACAGAGAAGCCAACCAAAAAAGCCTCCAATTGCCAAAGCTGGTGCAATTTGAACAACAAAATACAGTAATATTGGATTATAATTAAAATTAAAAAAGGAATATCCATGAATTTTTACTGATTGAATAATTACACAAATATCTTCTTCTCCAAAACCCATAACCCCATTATATTTAATAATATGAGAAAAATATCAGACAAATGCCAATTGCATGACATTCTATAAAATATCTGACCAGTACTTCTCAAAACTGTAAAGGTCATCAAAAGCAAGGAAAGCCTGAAAAACTATCACAGCCAAGAGCAAGCTAAGGAAACATGAAAACTAAATGTAATGTATGGGTGGGATCATTGAACAGAAAAAAGGACATTAGGTGAAAACTAAGGTATGGACTTTAGTTAAAAATAATATATCAATATTGGCTCATGAATTGTGACAACTATAAGAGGAGAAACAGGGTGGAGAGTATCTAGAAACCTTTTTTACTATCTTCTGAAATTTTTGGTAATCAAAACTATTCTAAAATTTAAAAAATTACTTAAAAATATTGTAAAGGATAAGTACATTAATCTGGTTTTATTTACTCTGGGCACTAGAATATGAAAGGACCACCTAGAATAGATATTTACTGATGTGGCAGATTGTATGTCCATTATTCATTTTGCCTGCCCAGCAGCTGAGCCCTTTATAATACCTGAGTGGGTTCTTCCACAAAAACTTTATAAAGAAAATGGGAGAACTTGCTGAGTATGTCTAAACCCACAATCCAAAGTGAGAATTACTTTTTATTATATATAACAGTCCATCCATAATATACAGAGAGATTTTAATATTGACTTCTTCTACCTCATTAGGGAACTGATAAAGTTTTTAGGCAGATGTGACCAAGACAAATGTTTTTGTTCTCTGAAGCCTGGGTTTCTCTTCCTGTGGTCTTCAACTTCTGGTATATTATTTTGAGTGTTCATTGAATTTCTTGGAAAAGTGTAGTCCATTTTAAGACAACAATAGTTATCTCAAATTGAATTGTTTGGTTTAATGCTTCTGCCATATACATTCTAAATTTGGACTAAAGGTTTTTGCCATACATAGTGGACTGAAAACTTAATGTGTAAATAGACTGTAAACTATTGTAATGAGTAGCTAAGTTTGAGCCAATCATAGGCAACCAGCTGTTCAAACCATGTTCAAATAAGATAAATCCTGTATCCAATCTAGCTGTTTCTGTACCTCACTTCCATTTTTTGCACATAACTTTCCTTTTTATGTCCATAAATGTTATCTGACCATGCAGTAGCCCTGGAGTCAATATGAACCTATTCTGGTTCTGGTCACTGCCTGATGCATGAATTGTTCTTTGTTTAGTTAAACTCTGTTAAATTTAATTTGTCTTTCAACAATAGCAAACATTTATATAACTCACACCATGGGCCCAGCATTGTTCCAGGTGTTTTACAGTTGCTAACTCAATACTCACACCAACCCTACTGGATGGCTTTTGTTACTAATGTCCCTATTTAACAGATGAGGGAAATGACTCCCATGCTCTGTAACCGACAGAGTAGGGACTGGGAACTTTACTACTTTATTAGTAGTTAGCCATAAACATGTGGCTTTATAGTATTAGAGTCCGCATTACTAAATTACTACATTTTTAGTTTGTATATGAAAGTGCTCAATGCACAGGTTTTAAATAACAATTTTTAAACTAAATGTGGCCTGAGGATGCCTTCATACCTTGAGTTCCTATATAAGGAGCTGCAACCTAACTTAGTATGCAAACTGAAAGTCTAATTTAGTAGTTGTCTCAGCCAATCACAGCAGTCAAGTTTCAGACAATCACAGTCTACCAACTGATTAGACTAGGTTCAAATAAGAGAAATGCTGAGCTGTAACCCAATGAGCTGCATCTATACCTCACTTCTGTTTTCTGTTCATAAATGTTACCTGCTCATGTTGCAGAGCGGAGCTCTCTGAACCCCTTCTTGTTCTGAGGGCTGCCTGATTTGCAAATTGTTCTTTGCTCAAATTCTGTTAAATTTAATTTTCTAAAGTTTTTCTTTTATCACAATTATGTTCAAAAGAAAGCTTTGTTTCCTTCAAAATGCTCAAAGGAATGCTGGCTCTCTGCTTCACATATTGTGAGGAATCACCAACTTCTGTTTGGCTTTGCCTCTTTGCTCTCTAACCTCAACATTCAGTATTCCTCGGCCTTCTGCCTTCTTGGGGTTCTGTCCCAGCTGCTAAGGTGGAAAGGACATCTACCCCATTTTCTGTATTTGGAGGAATATTTTCTTGATTGAGATCCAAGAAGAAAACCGATTATCAAGTCACCCCCCACCCTAGGCCAACTGACATCAGTGATCTTTAGTTTTGACCCTCTATACAGTTTTTGAACATAAAACTTTTGACCTACTTAATGAAAAATATTTGAACTGCAGATTTCTAAGATCTCAAATGCTAACAAGAACCATCAAATACCTAATAATGTTTTTTTTTGCTTGATCAGAGATCTCCACAGGAAGGAGATTGGCAATTCAGTAGGTGGTACTTTTCCTACTGAGCCAGAACTAAAGCAAAACTCCAGGAACTCAACCTTCCCCAGGAAGAGGTATCTTTCCACTGAGAAATAGAACAAAGGAGGTATTTATTTATGGTATTAAAAACATTTTTTTTGAAATACTCAGGTGTGTTGGTTAAAATCCAATTTGGATAATTATATTCTTCTTACAGAAATTCCACCTACAACTATAACTGCCAACTACAATTTCACCAACAGTTTGAATTCTAAATAGTCTCTTTTTGACACACATTGTTCTTTAGTTCCACTTAGCAATGGCTGGCCGATTACTTCCCATGCATCCATATCTGACTAGGATGAAGTAACACAGGAAACTATTTTCAGGTATAATTAAGTGGTTTTAAATGAATGGCACTATCTTAAAGTGATGTAGTACTTATTGAAACACAACGTGATATGAAAACTCCTCATGGATTTTGGAATTCCTTTGATGAATAATTTTTGGCTTTTTTAATTGTGGTATCCTGCCAACCTATATCTTGATGGACTATATTCTTTTACTATTTTTTAAAAAATCCATGTTTTATGGTTCTTTTTAAAAAGACATGAGTGTGTTATCTACCTGATGAAAACATATTCATATTATTGAAAGCTCGGCACTTGTTCCTGAGGCTGTATCAGAAGAAGGAGGACAAGTGGTTCAGGAAAAGGAAAGAGGGGTTTATTAATTTGCTGGAAAATGAAGAGGATAGAGATTCTCATCTTAAAATGTCATCATCCTAATCATAAGCAGAATTATAGAACTTTTAAAGGGAGGGTTTCCAGCTTCAGGACATTGTTGTTTAAGTTTAGTTGATGATTCTGATCATCCCATCTCCAGCGAAGACAATCTCTCTTGACCTCTGCCTGCCTGGACCTCCTGGATCTCTGCCTGGACAATTCTATTGAGCCATCTCCTGTGGTGCAAAGAACAAAGGACACTCCCCTGCCCCTCCTGACCACCGGCCTGAGGCAGGGATGCAGTTTTTAATTCCTAAAAGGAATGGGAGGAGGGACGATGTAGTCATTGAGCTACTTTTTGATGAATCTGGGCAATGTTTTAGATGGAAGGTTTGTACTTAAGTCATTGTGAAGCTTTGGCAGTAGATTTTAAAAAAAATAAAGAATGTAACAGATTACCAGGTGGAAAAAAGTCATAAGCAACAACTACAACAGTGAAGTTTGATAAGGCAAAATGGACTGTTGTCTTGCACACAATGTCTGAGACAGGGCTGGATTAGAAAGAAACATGGGCCCTCTGCGTACAGAGCTGTTAGTCACATCCTGTAGGTGATCCAAGGGACCGGCATCTGTAAATTTAGAAATCATATACAGGAATATTTGCACCAAATAAGGTTTAGGATAGTAAACCCAGCAGTGAGATAGACTGGCAGAAGAGGTAATAGCCTGGGAGATTTTTACCAAAGAGTTGTCTCTCTATCCTATTAGACAGAACAAATAACCAAAGAAAGGTTACTGAAAACATCAATATTTTTCTTTTTTTAAAGCAGCTATTTTAGTTCACCTAAATGATGGCTATCACTGGGGTTCTGGGTCTTCTTTTTTTCTGAGACACCTCTTTATTCTGGTATGATGGATCAAGCTTTTACTTCTGACAATTTTAATGAAGTGTGACTTGTTAGAGGCACTTAATAGAGTCCCTTTTACTTTTCTGTTTTCAACTAGGGCAGGGACCTGAAAGAGGTAAATCATATATAATAGTTAGTATCTAACCCGGTTGTTTGACATATTGGTTTTTTTTTTTTTTATTCATGGTTATATTATCATACTTACTTCAGGGTATTAGGAGTGTCTGTTGTAAACTATTTCTTAGAGGCTTAAGTATGTTTATAGGGGCTACAGTTATCTGGAGGAGGGCAAGTGATAACACTTTATTCCATTTTAGATGGGTTTTCTACATCAATTTCAGGATGTATATAATTTTTAAATCCATGTCAACATCCTTTTTTCATATAGTAAGAGAGGAGAATAAGTGTTAAAGAATAAACAGAGCCTGACAGTAGTTAAAATAGTAAAAACTGATTTTATTCAAGAATTATTGTAACAGAGAAAAAGAAACTTCATTAGTGAACTTGACTCAATTCTAACTATATGGTGAAAAGTGGGAATTTGTAGCCAAGAGGAGTCAGTGTGATTGGTAGATGGAAAATTATTAAAGAAGATAGGGTAATTCTTGCTAAACTGACAACGTGATTCTTGCTGAAGGAAGGCCAGGTTAATCAAATATAACCTGGCAATGGTAGGGATGAGAAATTTGGTCAGATATTGAGGATGATCAGATATTGGGGATGAGGGATTCTTGATAAACTTACTTCACAGGATTCTTTCTAAAACTAGGCAATGAAAAGATGGAAGCCCAAAGATTGAGGCCTACTTGAAAAGATGGTCAAAGGAGCTTAACTGACATTTGTTCCAGGAGATAATCTTCGCCACAAGGATGCATTAAGAAAAAGCATGCTATTCATCAGAAAGTATTACTAGATTTTCCTATCTCAAGGTAAAGGCAACAGGCAAGAACACAGAAACTTTGAAATTTAGAAAAACAAAATCAGTATTTGAACAATAGTTAGAAGTTCTAACTAGAGTTGTCTTAGATCCACAAATGGGACAATCACATAATTATCTGATAAGATGTGCTCTCAAGCATCTGAGAGGGCTGTTGAATACTTATGAACTAACAAGGACTCCCTCCTTGACCAAACTCTAGTCAGGCTCCTCTGAGCCCTCTTCTTGATGAACCCTGTCCTTGGCCTGCTGAGCCCAGTTTTATCAAGAAGACTGCTAAGCCAGTTTATTTAAAATTCCCTCACCCCTAGTATCTAATCAAGTTATTCTTCTCCCATTCTTGATAGCTAGTCAATTTTTTCTTAGCAATTTTCTATCCACAAAGCCCCTTACCCTACTTACTGGCTATAAATCTCTAGCTGTCCCTGTTGCATTCAGAGTTGAATTTAATCTCTCTCTCCTATTATAATAGTCTTGAATAAAGTCCTCCTTGCTTGTTTAATTCCACCTGGTATAATTTTTCTTTGACAGGATCAAAGGGTGAGCTTGCTCTAAATATCTTCTCTCTTAGGCTACCACAATATAAGTCACCCACCCTATGGGTTTTTGAGTATAAGACTTTTAAAAATGAAAATATATCATATAGAATGACAACGTAATAACATTCATTTGCATATTTAAAGGTTAAGATCCAGGACAGGTAAATTTTTAGTCAGGAAGAAGAATTCTGAAAAACAATTACAGGAGGAGGAGTTTATCTGATGAGAGTAGGTGTCTAAGACAATATGGAGGACCCCAGGCAATTTGGCTTTGGGGTGAGAGATAGCTCACACATAAGGTGCAAGGTGCCAAAAGGAAGAAAAAAGGAAGGCAAAAAACAATAAAAAAAGAGAAAAGTATAGGCCTACTGAAGGATGACTAAGATGTCATTGAAGCAGTTTCTGCCTGCTCCTCAGCTTTGTGTATACTAATTACAAAATAAGCTCTAGCAAATACCTCAGAAGGCATTGGAAAGAATAAAGTCACAAAAAGAAGATTCTCATAATAGCTTACTGAGTTTTATGAATGAAGAATTTTGGTTCTCTCAATTCTGACTCAGAAATTTTAGCTGAAAGTGTTGGTTTTCTCTCTTTGGAAATACGGGGGTAGGATGGAATCCAACTGTAGTGTCAAGTACTGAAAATTTCTACAAAAAATTGGCAAATAAGCATACATTCATATTTTACAATTTATAAAAACTGTAAACATGCTCATTGTTTGTAGGGGATAGGGACTTACTTTCTCTGTACCCTCTGACAATTTGATAATTGAGTCTATAAAATAAACTGACAGTAGATAATCAGGAGAAAAACCACTTTAATTATGTGCATGGGCACAAGAGTCCCAGGAAAATATGAGACCCAAGAAGGGTCAGATGATTGAATTTTTGATAGCACCAGAATAGGACTAAGGGAGTGTGAGGGGAGGAATGCACAGCAAATGAAAGACTGTCTTGTTATGCAGGTAAAATTTCTCAGGTAATCTCAGAGCTGCTCTCAGAAGAATAGGTGACAGTGACAGTGGCAATCTGCCTGGGTGGGGTGTCAACCTTTAGTCTCTTTTCCTGTAATATGATCTTTCTTAGATCTATCTTTAGGCAGATAAAGGGGCCTCAGAAAAATCCTTTTATCCACAGTTTACTAATGTAGGTCTCCTTTATATACGTAAATTTCTTTTACAAAAGGACAGTGTTTCAGAGTTTATTCCTTTGTCTATAGTTTCTCTGAATAGCCATCTTGAAATATGCCAAAGAAGTATATTTTGGGGTGGCATATTTTAGTCTCCTACATATTGTAAGGGGAGGAAAAAATAATTTTCCTCTATTCTTTCTGAGTTTTTACTTAGGTGGGACTCCCTGTAACAAACAGCAAATTAACAAGAAAAAAACATACAGAAGTTGATTAACATGTGCAGTTGGCCCTTGGGCAACATGGGTTTTAACTGCATTGGTTCACTTATGCACAAATTTTCTTCTGCCTCTGCTATCCCTGAGACAGCAAGGCCATCCCCTTGTCTTCCTCCTCCTCCTAAGCCTATTCAACAGATCATTACCAAACCAAACTGGAGTCTGCTTACCCAGTGCAACAAAGCCAGACACTGAACCTGAGAGTTGTAGGGGAAGAAAGAGGCATTTTTGTTGCAGGACCCTATGCAAAGAGAATGGGCAGCTAATGCTTAAGATGTGAACCCCCTGATGGCTTACAAACCAGGGTTTTAAAGGCAGGGGGTACATTTCAAGAAGGCAAAATTGTAAATCAATACATGGAGAGTATACATTAGCCTGGCCCAAAAAGACAGGATATTGTGAATTGGGGGCCTACAGGTCATAGGTGGATTCACAGATTGTTGAATTAGCAGAAAGGAATGTTAAGATGAGTGTGACTCTCTCCTGGCCCTTCAGGGAGATATTTATAATAAAGAACTGCCGTGAGAGTTCAATTCCTCAGTTCTCCCTTATCTACATTTTCCATTAAGTAGATGTTTCTGGAAAACAACTTAAGAAAATATATTAGTTAATATGTCATCTTTCAGTTTTCATAAGGATCCAAAACACATCATGACTGGCTTGGTTGGAAAGCCATTGTATTCCCATTCACTTTTCAAGGCTAGCTTGGTGCTCAGAACTTCCTCTGAAGGGACTCAAGATTTTCCTTTATTTCCATGCATGTGGGGCCCAGAAGGCCCCTAGGGAGAGTTGCTGCTTGCTCTCACGATGAGGATGAAGACTTTTATGATGATCTACTTCCACTTAATGAATAGTAAATATATGTTCTTATTTTCCTTATGATTTTCTTAATACATTTTCTTTTCTCAGATTTGCTTCATTGTAATAATACAGTATATAATACATATACAAAATATGTGTCTGTCAGTTGACTCTTATTGGTAAGTCTTCTGGTCAACAGTAGACTATTAATAGTCAGGTAGTCAAAAGCTATATGCATATTTTCGACTGTGTGAGGGGTCAGCACACCTAACCCCTGTGTTGTTCAAGGCTCAACTATATACCACATATATATACATAGGGAATACCCAGGTGAATGAGTAAATCTCAAGGAGGTGGCTTTGAATTCAGGCTTAAACATATCATCCACTGAAACAAAGAAAGAAGGGTATGGGAAGACTTACTGGGAGATGCCTAGGAAAAGCAGGATAAATAAGGGTAAGGTGTTTTTATGCAGATTTAAGTCAGTGCCTTCTCCATTGGTAAGGAACAGTTATTTAGAGTTCTAGTAATTTAGAGTCATCCTTCTCTTCCTGGTATAGGGAGGGAGACTCCATACAAATGGAGAGTTCCTTTATATCTATAAATTTCCCTTACAAAAGGATAATTTCTACTCTGTTTTCAGAAATTCTCTGTCTCTTGAAGTTTCTTAAAAAATCAGTTCAAAATAAACCTAATGCCAAAGAGGCACACTTTCAGGTGACATAATCTGGTCTCCTTCAGTCATATTTTGGTTAGCGTGCTGTGTTCTCTTATAGGATATTGCTATTATTGTTGGATATGCTCTTTAGATTGATTTTCAGGGATAAGTATGAAATATTTTCACTAAGATACATGCTTTTCCTTCCCTTAATGCCTTTAAGACCAAGATATCAAGAAAAACATGTGTTGAAAAACAGTTAATCATTTTTTTTTTTTTGAAACGGTTTTGCTCTGTCACCCAAGCTGGAGTGCAGTGGCATGATCATAGCTCACTGTAACCTCAAACTCCTGGCCTCAAGTGATCCTTGCTCCTGCTCAGCCTCCCAAATAGCTGAGACTCCAGGTGTGTGCCACCATTCCTGGCTCATATTTAAATTTTTTTAGTGATGAGATCTCACTATGTTGCCCAGGATGGTTTCAATCTCATGGCTTTAAGTGGTCCTCCCACCTTGGATTCCCAAACTACTGGGATTACAGGTGTGAGCCACCATGACTGAACCAGTTAACTGTTTTTTTAAAGTCACTTTTGATATAGAAGAAAACTAAGTCTAATTGGCTTGCTGAGACCTTGAGCCCAAGACCTTGACCAAGTTCTGGTCAATAACAAAACAAAAACTTTGAGAAAGACAGCTATTTTTTTTTTTTGGTAAATGCATAAACAATGTTTATTTTAGATCATGGAATATTAGTTGGAAATAAAAAAGAAATGGCCTAATAATACATGCTACAACATGAAAACATTTTGTCAACTGAAAAAAGGCAATTATAATGACCACATGTTGTGTGATTTCATTTGTATGAAATGTCCAGAATAGGAAAATTCATAGAGGAAGAAAGTAGATTAGTTTTTCCAGAGTTTGGGGCCAGGAGGAATGGAAAATGACTGTTAATGGTTATAGAGGGCAACAAAATGTTCTCAAATTAAAACATAACATTTAAGAACTCAGTAAACACACTAAAAAAACACTGAATCACACATTTTTAAAAGATGACACTTAAGTTATATGAATTATATTCCAATAAATCTACATAAAATAATAATACACTTAGGAAGTTATAGACTTTGACCATGAATCCATGCTATCTGGTCTCAAAACTGGGTACACCAACCAACATTAATTTTTGTATAGGATATTAGTCTTATAGATATCTTCTGTACCCGTTAATCCTTGCAGTGATCATCTGGATAATCAGGAAACAACAACTATCTTCATACTGAGCATGAGGTGCAATGGTTTTTTTTTTTCTCTTTTTAAATTTTATTTCAAGAAAATATGAAAGTATGAACATTTTGGTTACATTTTATATCTTTGCCTCTTCCTAGGAATGGTTAGAAATGTGCTCTTTTCCTCCACAATGCTCACCACATCCCTCAGATGTGAGTATGCCCCCTAACCCCCGAATCCCTGGTGAACACCACCACCATTTGAGTACCATAGTGTTAATCAGTCAGTACCAATTTGATAGCGAGTACATGTGGAGCCCATTTTTCTGATCTTGTGTCACCTCACTTTGGATAATGGGCTTAAGCTTAATCCTGGATGATATAGGTGATGCTAGCTCACTGTGGTTTCTTAGAATTGAGTAATATTCCATTGTAAACATATACCAAATTTTAATTATCCACTCCTGAATTGATGGGCACTTGGGTTGTTTCCATGTCCTTGCAATAGAGAATTGTGCTGCCATAAACATTTGGGTGCAGATGTCTTTATAGCAGAATGTCTGATGCTCTTTAGGGTAGATGCCTAATAATGCTATTGCTGGGTCAAATGGTATTTCTATTTCTAGCTGTTTGAGGTATCTCCAAATTCTTTTCCACAGAGGTTGCACTAATTTGCAGTCCTACCAGCAGTGTAAGAGTGTTCTTGGCTCTCCACATCCTCACCAGCATTTGTTGTTTTGGGATTTCTTGATACAGGCCAATCTCACTGGGGTTAGGTGATATCTCATTGTGGTTTTGATTTGCATTTCTCTAATGATTAGAGATGTTGAGCATTTTTTTTTATATGTTTGCAGGCCATTATTCTGTCTTCTTTGGAAAAGTTTCTGTAATTCGCCTCATAAATAAAAATAAGAACAAAGACCATATGATTCTCTCAATAGATGCAGAAAAAGCATTTGACAAAGTTCAACACACCTTTATGATAAAAACTCTGAACAAAATAGGCATAGGAGGCTCATGCCTTAAAATTATCAAATCCATTTATTACAAACCCTGGCCAGTATCACACTGAATGGGGAAAAATTGAAACCATTCCCACGTCGAACCAGAACTAGACAAGGATGCCCATGATCTCCTTTTCTATTCAACATAGTGCTCAAAGTCCTAGCTATAGCAAGAGAGGGGTATTAAGGGCATCCAAATAGGGAGAGATGAGATCAAACTCTTGCTCTTTGCTGATGATATGATATTATACTAGAAAACCCCTTGGATTCGTCCAAGAGACTCCTAGATTTGATAAATGAATTCAGTAAAGTCTCAGGTTACAAAATCAATATACATAAATCAGAGACATTCATATATGCCAAGAACCGTCAAGCTGAAAACTCAAATCTAAAATGCAATACCTTTTACTATAGCCCCCAAGAAAATTAAATATCTAGGAATATATTTAACAAAAGACTTATAAAAGGAGAACTACGAAATACTAAAAAAGGAAATTGTAGAAGATGTAAACAGATGGAAAACTCTACCTTGTTCATGGATTGGTAGACTCAATATCATTAAAATGTCAATATTACCTAAAGTGATCTACAGAATAAATGCAGTTCCCATCAAAGTACCACCATCATTCTTTACAGATGTAGAAAAAATAATTCTTCACTTTGTATGGGACCAGAAAAAAACCTCATATAGCCAAAGCAATCTTAAGTAAAAAGAACAAACTGGGAGGTATCAGTCTTTCTGACTTCAAGCTGTACTATAAAGCAATAATAATTAAATCAGCCTGTTACTGGCACAGGAGCAGAAGCATCGATATTTGGAATAGGACTGAGATTCCAGAGATGAAACCATCTGCATATGGTAACCTAATCTTTGATAAAGCAGACAAAAATATACATTGGGGAAAAGAATCTCTCTTTAATAAATAAATAGCTACATGCAAAAGAATGAATCAGGATCCCTACCTCTCACCTCTCACCAAAATCCACTCAAGATGGATAACAGACTTAAACCTAAGGCATGAAACCTTAGGAATCCTTGAAGAAGACATTGGGAAAACCCTTTCAGAAATGGCGTAGGCAAAGAATTCTTGAAGAAGACCCCCAAAGCAATCACTGCAGCAACAAAAATAAACAAATGGGATTTGATCAAATTAAAAAGCTTGTCCACAGCCAAGGAAACTATCATTAGAGCAAATAGACAACCTACAGAATGGGAGAAAAATATTTGCTCTCTACACTTTCGAAAAGGTCTGATAACAAGAATCTATCTGGAACTCAAAAGAATTGACAAGAAAAAAATCAAAAAACCCCATTAGGAAATGGGCATTGGAAATAAAGAGAAAGACAGCTAATTTAATCATTTTTATCAGAGGCAAATTTTACAGAACTTATACCATCTCTCAAGGACCACAGCATAACTGAATGCAAGTCTGGCTGCCTGTCCCTGGAAGACAAGTGTTGGTGACAAGAAAAGTGGGTTTATTTGAAAGCTGGCACCCTGAGGAGATGGTGGACTATTGTCTCAAATTCCTCAGGCTGCCTGAATGATTTTAAAGGGAAGGGAGTTCTGGGAAACCAGGTGCAGGAGCCTGCATGCAGGTTAGCATATCTTTTTCTGATGGTTATCTCGAATAGTGGTCATTGGCAGTTTGGCTGGCCTCAGCTAGACCACAACAAAATTGAAGGTTAATTGCTCAGCATTTTCCTCCAAGGGAGAGTTCTGCAGTCTTGGTTCTATAGTTAATTGCTCAAGGCCACTTCCTGGAAATTCTTAAGCAAGCACACAATTAGGCATTGTAAAAGAATGAGTTATCAGTTAGCTTTAAGATGGAGTGACTGTTATAATAGTATTATCTCTCCAAAGAGATAATATGAATATTGAAAATGCCAGTTCCAAAAGCCTTAGAAATAACTCTTCTTTTCCTACATGTGTAGTGGTTGTCCTCATTCTAATAAGAGCCTGCTGATTGTATTCATCATTTATAATATGTGGTCCCTAGAAGGGATATGACTTTTTAATAAAGTTGTGTTGATTGTTGAAGTTTTAAAAGCATATTTATAAGGACACATTGCTTTGATACTTAATTTAAAAAATAATTATTCCCTTAGGTCATTTCATTTATTTAAATGTGGTTAATACTAGCCTACTCAGAATAGTAGGGGGGAAAATTCTGTAAACAATAGTATTAAATCCATTTATAGAGATGCCAGTGAATAAAAATAATAATGAGAAAAAGGTGAACACTGTCCCCAAATTCTAGCACTATACTTCCTTAGGCAAAAACAGAACTGATCTTTATGCACTGAGTTTTAGCTTAGATTCTGTGAGTATCTGCATTAAAATCAAAGGCTGCTTTCATGGCTCCTCCCTTTAAATTCAAGGGCTATTGTCTAAATTCATCAAACTGGTCACATGCTGCCAATTCTAACAAAGAATCTGATGAGATTCAGATCATTTGAAAGTAATTAAAACAGAACAGTAAACAAAAAGCTCTTCTACTCCCACTGCAAAATGCTACTTTTCCAAATGTGAAATGAGTATAAAGGACAATTGTATTGCATACCGAAATATGAATAGAGTCAGGAAGTCACCACTTATGCTCCTGTCCACCAAGCCCTTCAGAGGTCACACCATCAGAAATCACTCAGGAAGTCTTTTCAACTCTGCAGGCATTTGGTTAATTATAGAGATTAAGACTGACAGTGAAAAAGGCTAAAATGCTCACTGTGTTCATGTCAAATGTCTTTGAGTGAACACAATTATCATGTGAGTCTTTCTACGTTACAGCAAGAATGTTTTAGCCCTTACGTAATACAGTTAACAACTGTGCAGCTAACTAATGCACTATGATTCTGTCATGTACAAGTTCTCTGTTGCTCCCACAAATTTGACAGTCCAACCCAAACAGGTGTTTTGTTTTTTTTTTTTTTGGTGTGCTGCCATATTGCTGTTGTTGTCAGACTCATGAAACTGCTTCAACAGATTTTCAAGAAGCCTATTGATCCACTCAGATCCATCTGCTGGAACATGCACAGCTTCTTCGTTCTCTGCCATATTTTCTCCAATATATCTTTGCTTCATTTTCTGTGGGGTTTCCTTTTCCAAAAAATGTTCACTGTAAAAATGACCTTCCATAAATCTATTTTAGCACTTTTTCATCAGTCTGCAAAAGTCCATTCTTCATAGCTCCAAAAATCAGGGTTGAATCTTCATTAAAGTTCCAAGCACTTTAAAGCATGGCCACCTTACTTTTGTTCCCATTTATATGTTGTCATTGTGGTTTAAAGAACATTTCTACCTTTTATTTTATTTTCTTAAAATTAAAAATGTCCTCTGATAAAATAATACAAAATAGTTTTGACTATAACCTCCACCATCTAGTTTCTTCAGGCTGTTATTTGTTTCCTGAATGAATATAGTACTACTATCTCCTGTGTGGACAGGATCATGTCAATTTCAATACTTAGAAAGGCCATCTAAAACATCACAACAATCTAATAATATTGATAGTTTTGAAAGTTTCATCCAGGATGAGATTTTTATCTTCCTAATATTCATTTAAATCAAATTCAAAATGAAGCTTCTGAAGTTTTCCTAACTTTTGACATCCTGGCATTAAAAAAAATATAGCAATGGCCACAAATAAGGAATGCTTTTTCAATGATGTTTTATGATAGTTTGATAATACTGTGAATGGATATAGTTCATAGACTTGCAGCTACAGAAATGATGTAGACAAGCCATCTCAAATACATACATACATACACAAATACATCCATTCATGCACACATATATAGTTATTATATATGCATGCACACATAATAAAACATAGAAGGCAGTAAATAAGCCCCATGCCTTCCACTTGGAGTACAAAATTTAAAAAAATTTTCCTGTTCCTTAACTATTGTTTATAGATCTCATGAAAAAAAATGAAATTTAAACTAAATGTCAAACTTCTCTACAACGTATCTAAAATGCCATACTTTCCTTAAAACTTATGTGATCACCTACCCTATCCCAGATAACTGAATGTATTTCTACTTTGGATTCTCAAAGCAGTGTGAATCTCAATCATCCATCCATTATCCGTCCATTCATTTATCTGTCTTTTTTCTTACTCATTCAGTTTATAATTATTTTTCCACCATATTACTGAGACTACATTAGGTGTTTAGGAAAAGATGCACAATCCCTGCTCTTAAAGTTCTCATGGTCTATTTCTAGGGATAGGTGATAATTTCACAAAAAACAAATACATTTGTAATTTCAAATTTTGACATTACTGTAATAGAGGTAAAGGTCTGAAAAAGGGCAATGAAATGTTTTGTGAATCATATCTTTAAAACCCCTACTCTTTTGGGGAATTAAAACCTGTGTTCCTTCCCAAGGCCAGTAAACAAGGGGGCAGAAAAATATTCTTTGCTGTTTGTTTTCTAGTATCTTAAACCACAGGATATGACTCAACAGAATTGTCTGGGCAGGGTCATGAAATCATTGTCACTGGAGTTGTTGACCAAACCCACCAATTATAGTTAAACAATAATAGCCTGAAGCCACGACATGTGACACTGGTTTTGGTGGTTGAGCCTAATTGCAGAAACCCTCTCCTTTAAAAAGCCCTGTATTTCTGCTTAAAGACAGGATGGCAGTCTTTGAGACAGGAGTCCACTGCTTTCCTCATTTGCTGACCAATTAATAAACTTCTCTTTCATTTTCCTCAAACCACTTGTCCTCATTCTTTGTTCTTACTGATTTGGGCTCAGGGACAAGTACTGAACTTTCAGTAACATTACTTGTTTTGTTTCTCTGTTAGAATATGAGAACATTAAGGGTAAGGGTTGTGCTTTCTTTATCTCTGTATCCTCTTATAGTGTTTAAAATATGCAAGGCTTTGTATCTTATTCCAACTTAATTTTAATAACGATTTTTGTTTTAATAATCTTTTTTTCCTCTGTGAGTCTTCTTGGCCAATTGCTCTAAATGAGAATTTTAGTTGTTAGGAAATTCTGTTGGTGGAAACTTCTTTGCTCTAATTTTGGACTAAAATATGAAAGATTTCTGGTGATGACTATGCAAATCAGGCAAAACCCCCTAAATTATAGTTAAAATTTTAAGCAGTTATATTTTCTGTGGAAATTTAATTTTGTTTCATTGGAGAATACAAACACACAGATTTCTCCAATCATAAGTATATAATTTGATTTTAAATTTCCGCAAACACCTGAATATACATCTAGAATAAAAAATTGAATATTATGAGCCTCCAAGAAGCTCCCTCATGATACTTCCAAGTCTTGCCCTCTATTCCTCCTTACTCCGAAGGTAAATACTATGCTGATTGCTGACAGCATGGCTTGGCTTTGCCTCTTTTGAACTTTTCCTTCCCTTCCTCCCTTCTTCCCTTCCTTCCTTTCTTCCTTCCTTTTTAATGTGTGTGTCTTTAGTCACTTCACTACATGCATTACAGTATGGTCACATCCATTCATTGAAATAATACTGTTCTCAACATAGTGCTCTAATGACTCTCTTGGAAACATCTTTTTTAGGTGCATGTTTAAACACTTCATTATATGCCTTCCAGTGTAGTCGCCATGTTAATTTTCTGAAATAACATTGTTTTTGAATTTTATTTAAATAGATCACTTAAGGATTAACTTTTTCCTATTTAGCTTCTTTTGCCCATTATGTTTGTGAGATTAGTCCATGTATATGCTTGCAGCAATAGTTCATGCATTCTAATCAATACTTACTATTCTATTCAATAAATATGTCAAAATTTATTTATTTTATTGTTGAAAGACTTTTGAGTTTTTTCTAGTTTTGGGCTTTTGAAAATAATACTTCTAAGAATATTGCTACATGTGTTGTTTTGTGAATATATATGTGCATTTATGTTGGGTATACATCTAAGAATTGGTATATATAGTTTCAGTTTTAGTAGACCCCCCAGTTTTTCAGAGTGCTTGTACCAATTCATACTTCTTCCAACAGTATATAAGAGTTATGTAATAGTTGCTCTACATCCTCTCTAATGCTGGTTTTATCTATCTTTTTAATTTTAGTCATTCTTATGGATGTATAGTGATATCTGTGATTCTAATTTGTATTCCCCTGATGACTAATGAACTTGAGAACTCTTTTATGTTTCTTGGCTATTTGGAAATGATCTCTTGTGAAGTGCCTGCTCATATCATGTGCCTATTTTTTTGTTGGGTTGTCTATCTTTTTCTTAATTTGTAGATGTTCCTTATGTATTCTGAGTTCAAGTCTTTTGTCTGTTAAATTTATTGCAAATATATTGTATCATTTAGCAGCTTTTTTTTTACTCCTTTATGATTTCTTTTGATAACTGATGCTTTTAATTTGAATAAAGTCCACTTTATCAATCTGTTCATTTATGGTTAGTGTTTTTAGTCCTGTTTAAGGAATATTTCTCTTCTCAAGAACATGAAGATAATCTCTTATATTATCCTCTGGCAACATTACTATTTTGTCTTTCAACATTTATTTTTATTTTTGATTTGGGGTAGGGGTTGCTGCAGTCCGAATGTTTGTGTCCTTCCAAAATTTATAAGTTGGTAATATAAGGCCCTTTTTCTAATCACTGAAGTGATGGGATTAGAAGGGGTGCATGATTAGATCATGAGATTACCTTAGATTACCTTAGGTCTGCCCTTATAAAAGAGGCATGAAGGAGTTTGTTAGCCACTTTTTTGCTCTTCTGCCATGTTGAGAGAACACGGCAAGAAAGTGCCATCTTTGAAGCAGAGCAAAAGCCCTTACCAGGGACTTCCCAGCCTTCAGAACTGTGAGCAATAAATTTCCATTATTTATAAATTACCCAGTCTAAGGTTATTTTGCTATTGCAGCAGGAACAGACTAAGAGACAGGGCTAAAGTTTACTTTTCTTCAAGGATATTTCATTGACCCATGACCATTTATTAAAAAGATCTTTAGCAAAGTGTCTAATTCACCTTTCAGGGTGAATTTGAATTCACTTTTTGGGTTGGATATTTTGTGTGTTTTGGGAAAAAGCTATTATGATGGACCTTTTAGATACACAAGGATCTCAGTATCTGCCAAAATGCAGGTATTCAGAGACATTGCAGCTTTTGGGACCTGGGAAAACATTGCTTTAAAGAGTTGATATCTGGAATTAATTAGATTGCTTTGTGGTAGGAGAAGAATTAAAGACAGATGAGTGAAAAATAGGGAAGATCATGAAAGCTAGATCTTTATCTGGGACCATGTATGCACTTATTTGACTAGATGGTTAAGGGCCAGAAGCTAACAAAATTATTCATAAGAGACTTTGTGACAATGTGATTCAAGAGTAGTTGCTTTGTAATCCAGGTAGGGACGTGTTATTCAAAGTTGTATTAGAGCCTGTTTTCTTGGTTCCTGCCTTGGTCTCAACATTGCTCTGGTTCTATCAGGACTGGCAGCTTTGGGAATATCTGAAGACAATATCATTGATAGAGATATGAGTGTTCTCACAGTGGGTACTGAGAGCGTTAGACACATAGTTAGGATCTCTGGCTCTTCTCAGGACAAGGGTTCTATTTTGGTGCTGTTTTGAGCAATTGCTCCAGCTGGGAAGAAGGATAAGGGCAGGCACTCCATTTTGGTGCTGCCCCATTCTTAATCCTATTCGAAGCAACTGCTACACCTGGGTAAAGAGGGAATATTTTATCAATCTAGGAATTCCCCAGCCCAGGCATAATATTTAGAAAGTTACCCAGAATATCTAAGGGTAATTCATATGCCATAAACTTGAATCTGCATTGCAGTTCACTCCTCACCAGGTGGGCTTTCTTAGAGAAGGCTTGTATACACAAATGGAATTTTGAAGATATCTGTTGATCATTTGCTAACATCCTACATCTCCCAAGAGCCCTCCTCCAGACTGGGTTAATAAAAGGAAACTGAGAAGTCAGGAGGAAGTGAGTGGGTCAGTCAGTCAATGAGTGAGTGAGTTGGTCTGTCTCTCTCCACTCTGCAGAGATAGACCCATTTTATTCTACGATAAAGAGCTGCTCTTGTGAAACTGCTCCCTGCTTGACGTTGCTGTGTCATATTGGCCATGCTGGTGATTTTCCCAAGAAAGGAGTCAGGGGAATGGGATAAGAGTTTGGACTTGATACTTGGTGTGTCTGGTCCTTCTTCAGCCAAGAGCACACCAAGAACCGAAGGCAGACTCCCACCCTGACATCTTTGGTGCTGAAACCCAGGATTCTGACAATAGGAGTATCTATGGGTAGGTTCTTTTAAGGTGCTTTGAAGGAAATCTAAGTGAACAAGTAGGAGATGGAATGGGAGAGAATAAGGCTGGCTGGTGGCAAGTGATAGCTGGTTTGTTGTCATGATAAGTACCATTTCAGGAATATGTTGAGGTAGATGCTGTAGCCAGCTATTGTATGAATGAGACTGTCAAACCAGCAGTCTTTTAGGTTATACTACCTTACAATTGTGAGAATTTAGTAAATGTTATGAAAGTGTTTGTGAACTATAAAGCCTTATATAAATCCAAAATCATATTATGATTATTTTGATTTCCTAGTTGGCAAAACTCACTTCATGCCATGGCTATACCATTGCTCTGTACAGACTGGTATTTAATATTTTATAAGAATGCTAAGTAATTTAAATAAAGCCTACCTGGATTTCTTTTAGGTAAAGGGGCTGTACTTATTTTTATACTTGTTCTATTAAGTAAAGTAAAATGTACTTCTCTTAGGAAATACTTTCCCACAAATACATACCAGCTGGGCATTCACATTCACCCTGGAATCTTCTGTCCTTTTGGCCTTCTGTTGTTCCTGCTTGGCCAGCGCCCATGCTTGAGTGAGTCCCATTATCCATTCTGCTCTCAGAGCTTCTGAATATTGCTCGATCTATTACAAATTTATTCTGGATGTTCACTGGTGTTAGAAACCCTTTGTTTCATCTCTTGTTGGCTTTTGATTCTAGAAATGGCATTCCAATTGGTTTGAATTCTGCTTCTACTTTTAACTCTGACTTTTAGTAATTGATTTCATTTGTGTTTACTGAGAAGTATGAATTTTTCTAATTTTATTTTTACCTTTATTTTTCTTGTCATTGTTAATGTCCCTCCTGGCCTTTTTATTTCCTCATTGCTCAACAATGTTTATTACTCAATCCTAGTCCTTTTTAACTCTATGCAGCATTTTACGTTGTTTATGCCCCTGTGGGATCTGAATATATTAGGTAAAAAGGAAATGCCCCACCATCTTCTCTCTCTCATTCTTTCTTGCATACTTCTCTTTTCTTACACTTCACATGTCCTGGTTTTTATGATAATCATTGTCTTTATATATTCATAGCTGAGTCATCTTCTCCTGTCAAGAATAAAGTGTTTGAAAGAAGGGACTTTTAACCCCCTGACATAAGTATTTTTGGCTTCATGAATCCAGTGAGATTCTCTCATTTTTCTTTTTGTCTATTATTTTCTGTATATTACTTCATTTATTTTTCTTTCTCTTCTTTCTTTTTCTTTCTTTATAATTGCTCCCTTTCTCCTAGCAACTTTCTCAAGATCCATATATAGGCTTAAGTTACCTTAATTAAACACATAGACACAGAATAAATACATGTAATCAAGTTTTTCAGTTGCAAACAATGGAAAACAATTATTTTATAAACATAAAAGATATTAATTGTGAGTCTTGCGAAGCTCATTAAAACAAAGGGAAGGATGAAAAGCTTGAATCTGATTGGCAGCTTGACATTTAAATTTTTAAAAAGGTAGTGTAAAACATAAAACACGTAATATAAAGTAACTTCTCTTTATATACCTAACTACATGTTTATGTCCTGCTCAGTTCTCCACACTCTCCTCTCTAATGCTCTACCACGGAGGTAAGCAAATGTCTCATCTATTACTGCATTCACATGCAATTTCAGATTGGCTTATAATCAGTTTCCCTTCAGTTCTGCTGTGATTCTACCTTGATATTCTGCAACCTATAGACTAAATTGTAAAGTTATGTACCCAAAATAACTTTATAGAAATTGGCAGTGGAAAGGAAAAAAGTAGAGGGAAATTATACATATAAAATTAAGCACACATATTCATATACACCTACGTATGTGACCCACTGTTGAGGAGAACACAATTTGTTTCAGCCTTCATTTCTGGAACTAGCCACGAAGTTACGTGTACTTTTGTGATTTCTTCCTCCACTACTCTTTTGATGATCCCAGTAATTCCTCCAGGAATGTTCCATGACTTTTGTATTATATCTTGGTAAGAAAAAGAAGCTCCAGGGGCTTCCACTTGGTCCTAACATAACAGCCTGTAGAAGCAAAGCAATATAATAAGAGCATGGACTCAAACCAGAATCCTCCAGAGAGAATTTTGGATCTTGCCACTTATTAGCTTTGTGACATTGAGCAAGTTACTTAACGCATTTGTGCCTCAGATTCTTTATCTGTAAAACCTGTAAAACAGGAATAATGATGCAATTTTGCTATGAGGATCATGTAAGTGCTTGTAAAGAATTTATAACAATGCCTGACACATAGCAAGTATTCAAGTGTTAGCTATTATTATTAGTAATTGTAATTAGTAATCAGTAGAATTAGCAATAGAAGTGTGTATTGCCTCAGGTCTGAGAATTGGAGGAGGAGTCATAACTTTCACTAGTGTTATGAATCAAAAGTATCTCAGTAAGCTGCCTATGTGTTTTGTTCCTAGGGATCTCATAACACCAGATATCCCTGAGCCAGAATATTCTGGTTACTACACTGATCACACTTCCTATTATAGTAAACAATTTTACTTTGCTTCCTCTGGTTGTGTCACTCGTGGGTTTCTGTCACCACAAAATCCTTCCTACCACGTTGAAATCATTTTTTGTACTTTCATCCCAGACAGTTACTGTTCTCACTAAATGTCATTCATTTGATAGTCATTATCTTCTTGTATTTTCTTTAGCATGCCAAATTACTCCTGAAATTTCTTTCTGGTGTCTTATATTGTGCTCAGAAGTCTGGTGTTCTTCTGAGTCTTCAGTAATTATGATGAATATTTTTCTCTATTTTGTACCTTTTTTTTTTTTAAATTTTGAAAAAAAAATAGTTTCTCCAGGCACAATGTTTGTCAAATGTTCTTGGCTTTTCTGACCGCACTGATTGTGATCAGATCCCCTTCTAGATCTTCAATTGGGCGTGCTTCATAGCCCAACTTCCAGTACCTAGCAGGTTTTAACTTCTTGTGGTTCTGCTGGCCTATGATGCTGACAGCTGCCTGAATTGGACACTCAATATGAAAATGATAATCTTTGGTTCCTACTTTTTCAAAGCATCTTTTGATATTCATTCCCTGCCTACTAAGTTTTTCATAAGAAACATATGTCCTACAATGCCAAATGTACCTTTGAATCATTTCTTTATCTTTTACAACCAGTTTTCTGGGAGATCTATCTCCTCCTAAATATCCTAAAAGAAATATTGATTAGGATTGCGGGCACAATTCTGTATAACTTGAAAAGCTGCAGCAATAGATAGTTGGTAAATTTCCTGATTAGTACAGACCCTGCGTTTCTGGCCTATGGGCATAAGGTGAGCTATGGATTGGCATAGCATGACATTGAAAATCTATGAGGCTTATAGTGGGTAATGGGCAATTCACCCAGCCAGATTCTCACATTAAGTTGACTACCAGTCCTAATTTGTATGGATGATGTGAATTTCCATCTTTTTGGTCTTCATAGGTGTTTTAGTGAGAATTTGGGAAAAGCTGCATAGGCACAAATGCCCTTTTATTTCAGAAGCCTTCATGTGTAGAAGCTTTTGGATAGAATTTCCCAGAGTGTACTTTGAAAGCACTATTTAAAATGTTAATACATTAAAAAATGTTTCACAGGATAAGCCTGGATATTTGGGTTATACTGACATAAATATATTTAAACATGTTTCTTTAAAGTAGGGCTTCTCAAAGTTTTTTATATGTAGGTTAACATTGGCTAGGGATAGAGTATGCTGTATTGCCCAAACTTTTTGGAAAACAAATCCCTCCATCTCTTATTTTCCATAAATTATTTCTTGAGACTAGCATTTCATAGAACATATTTTGGTAAAAGGTGGTTTATAGACTGTTTTTTATATCCCAAAAGTTGCTGACTTACGGATATAAATATCTCTTCGTGGAGATATTTACTTTGTCATTGATAATCCTTGAGAGGAGAGAGATGGGACCAGAGGACACGAAATGTCAGGCAGAGCTTTCTCTTTTCTTTGGGCTGAGTACTCCAAAGAGTTTGTCAATGAGTGGTATAAATATCTAAACTGTTCATATGTATCAAAAAGTAATACATTTTTCCATTTGCAAATAAATTTACTCCTCAGGTGTTTTTCAAGTTCACACACATATACTTCACTTCATATCACCTTGTTTGCTTCTAATCTGACCTCTATTTAACCTTCCCTGCTAATTTAACTCAGCTGCTGGGTCAGGATAAAATTTTGGCCTCTGAAGGAAAAGGAGTAAAATGTAGAAAGATTGCTATCACTGTGTGTTGTTTTCTCATCCCTGACTGTTCAGAGCCCTAACAGTTTCTGGTTTACCATGATTAGACTGGGTAGGTCTATTTTGGGAGATCTAAATTGGATCTCAGCTTCACTGCCTTTGGAAGCTTGTAAATCCCAAGTATCAAGAAGGACTCATTGTCGTTTAGAAGAGTATTTCTGTACTGAAACTATACTGTTAGACTGTTAGCCACATTAACAAAGGATTGCAAACTTTAGGGAGCATGAAGTTAATAATACAATGTGAAGTAACACAATATGTTTGTTTTATGGACAAGAATAACACCTGCCTAGCTACATTGCCTTTTAAAACTCTGTGAGGTACAACAAAAGGCTGTGACCCTCCTCCCCATGCTCATCACTAAAGCCTAAAAGTCATCAGTTGACAACCCTTAATCTGATCACACAACAGTGAAATACTAAGAATAGGGAGACAGGAGGAACTGGGTAGCAGTAGCTGTAAAGTATAAAGGGAAAAAAAAGAAGGAGATAAGTGATTGCTTCACCAGTATTGGAAACTTCCAGTGTAGAATGTCTAGGACAAGTGTGGTCCAGCTCCATTTTGGCTGGAGTTTGGCAAATCTGTGTCTGTATTTTTGGTAGCTTTTCCAAGACTGTACTATTTAATATAAAACTAGCAAATTTTTACCACAGGGCAGACTCTATCACTGTGGTGACAAAAATTTTGGCAAATGCCAGTAAGGTGTATTTGAATTTCGTACCTTAGATCAAGCAAGTATCCTAATGTGTCAAAAATTGTCAGATGCTTCCCACAGTCTTTAACAAGTTTATCAACAGCAAACATTCCATATGGTGTTTACCCAGCAGTTATAATTAATCTGTAAGTTTCTTGATGAAAAGGATTGCATTAGCTAAGATTCTTGGTTGAAAGCAAAAATTCAAAGCAGCTTTATTTCAACCAGGGAATTTATCTGAAAAATACTGGGGTAGATCACAGAGTTGAGGGAAACGCTATTAAGGCCAGAAAGTTCTAGTAGGCTACATTTGAATATTTGATTGCTATTGAAAGTCTCTCTTTCCATATCTATCTTCACTGATTTTCTCTAGATTTTGACCTTATTTTCCCTTTCATGTAGGGGAGATCTTTCTATTGAAAAGGCCTCACTGAGGCTTGTGTTAAATTTTGGCATTGGTTCTAAAGGAATCCCGGAAAGCTTCAGGTGACCTTAGGATAAACTGGGTATTGAGTTGAGTAGGATTTTAGTGTCTATCATTCTGAAAGCCTAGCTTATATTTAGATGAGATTCATCACTGTCTAACACTGACATTGAGTAAGATGGTCACTGGCAGGTGGAAGGGAAAGATCTAGTTCCTAATCTCATTATGGTACCTCTGAAGACAATGATTAATACCTAAATGCTTATAGTGATAGAGACTCCTTTTCTCAGAAAAGTACATTTTCAATAGCTATACTATATTATTTCTATATATTGAGACATATTATTATCTCTTAGATTTACAGAGACTATGTAATCAAATATTCTTATATGATACAGTTCTTCAATATTTGAATGCTACTCTCAAATCCTTTGAAGTCATCTCTTCTTAAGGTTATTTACCTTCTGTCCTGCCAATCATGTAATTTATGAATGACACTTTAAAATTGCTATAACTATTTAGCAGTGTAAACCAAAATCATGCTAATGTTTTGTTTTATTGGGTGGTTTGTTTTCTTGTAGAGTTTTAAAAGTTATTTGTATATTGTAGAACAGTTCTTTATCAGGTATATCTTTCATAAATATTTTCTCCCACGCTGTGGCTTATCTTTTCATTTTTTTGATATTGTCTTTCACAGAGCAGAAGTTTTTATTTTAATGAAGTTCAGCTTATCAATGATTTATTTTATAGATTATGGCTTTGGTGTTCTATTTAAAAAGTCATCACCATACCCAAGGTCATCTAAGTTGCCTCCTGTGTTATCTTCTAGGCATTTTATGATTTTACATACTAGATTTTGGTCTATGATCCATTTGGGGGTAACTTTTGTCGAGGGTATAAGGTCTATGTCTAGATTTACTTTTTTTTTTTTTTCTTTGCAAGTGGATTCTAGTTATTGCAGCACCATTTATTGAAAAGACTCTTTTCTCCAGTATATTGCTTTTACTGTTTTGTCAAAGCTCAGTTGATTATATTTATGTGAGTCTATATCTGGGCTCTCTATTTTATCCCATTGATCTATTTGTCTGTTCTTTTACCAATACCACATTGTCTTGATTACTGTGGCTTTCTGGTAAGTATTGAAGTTGGGTAGTGTCAGTCCTTCAGTTTTGTTATTTTCTTTCAATGTTGTGTTGGTGATTCTGGGTCTTTTGACTTTATATATAAGCTTTAGAATCAGTTTGTTGGTATCCTCAAAATAACTTGCTGGTATTTTTATTGGGATTGCATTGAATCTATGGATCAAGTTGAGAAGAACTGATATCTTGACAATATTGAGTCTTCATATCTATGAACAAGTTTCTTCATTTAGTTTTTGATTTTCTTCATTAGAGTACTATAGTTTTCCTCATTTAGATATTTTACGTATTTTGTTAAATTTATACCTAAGTATGTCATTTTCTTGAGTGTTAATGTAAATGATATTATATTTTTAATTCTTGTTCATTTCTGGTATATGAAAAAACAATTGACTGTTCTTTTTAAAATTATTGATTCATTTATTTTCTTAATTCAGGACTGTTGCTTTCTTTTAAACTACATATATTTATTTTCTCACAATTTTAGAATCTAGATATTTGAAATCAATGTCTTGGCAGGTTTGGTTTCTTCTGAGGGCTGCAAGGGAAGGATCTGTTCTAGGCCTCTCTCTTTGGCTTGTAGATGATCACCTTCTTCTTGTGCCTTCACATCCTCTCCTTTTGTACATGTCACTGTCCAAATTTTCCCTTTTATTAGAACAACAGTCATATTGGATTAGGATCACAAATGGTCAACAGGTATATAAAAAATTCTCAACATCATTAATCATTAGAGACATGCAAATTAAAATCATCATGAAATGTCACTTCACACCTGCTAGAATGGCTGTTGTCAAACAGACAAAAGATAGCTAGTGCTGGCAAGGATGTGGAGAAGAGGAAACCATTGTACACTGTTGGTAAGAATGTAAGTTATTACAGTCATATTGGAAAATAGTATGGAGGTTTCTCAAAAAATAAAAATAGAATTACCATAGGATCCAGCAATCTCACTACTGTGTGTATATCCAAATAAAATGAAATTGTTATGTAGAAGAGATATCTACACTCCCATATTCATTGCAGCATTTTTCACAATTGACTTTTGCATCCTGCAACCTGCTATAATTTCTTATTAGTTCCAGGAGCTTTCTTTGTGATTCTTTTGGATTTTCTATGTAGATGATAATGTCATCTGCAAACAAAGATAATTTTATTTCTTTCCTTTCAGTCTATATACTTTTTTATTTACTTTTTTTTTTTTTTTTTTTTTTGAGACAGAGTCTCACTTTGTTGCCCAGGCTAGAGTGAGTGCCGAGGCGTCAGCCTAGCTCACAGCAACCTCAAACTCCTGGGCTCAAGTGATTCTGCTGCCTCAGCCTCCCAAGTAGCTGGGACTACAGGCATGCACCACCATGCCCGACTAATTTTTTCTATATATATTAGTTGGTCAATTAATTTCTTTCTGTTTATAGTAGATACGGGGTCTCGCTCTTGCTCAGGCTGGTTTCGAACTCCTGACCTTGAGCAATCCGCTCGCCTCAGCCTCTCAGAGAGCTAGGATTACAGGCGTGAGCCACCGCGCCCGGCCTTATTTACTTTTTTTAATCTTACTGAATTATCTGGTACTTCCAGTACAATGTTGAAAAGAGGGTAATGAAAGGAGACATCCTTCCCTTAACCCTGATCTTCATGGGGAAGCTTCGAGTTTCTTATCATAAAGTATGATGTTAGCTGTAGGTTTGTTTTATATTTCTTTTTTATCAAGCTGATGAAGTTTCCCTCTATTCCTAGTTTACTGAGTTTTTATCATCAATGAATGTTGCATTTTGTCAAATGTTTTCTCTGTATCTACTGATATGATCATATTATTTTTCATTTTTAGCCTATTGTGAAGGATTACATAATTGATTTTCAAATATTGAACCAGCCTTTCACACCTGGGATAAATCTCACTTAGTTGTAGTATATAATTTTATTATTCATTGTTGGATTGAATTTGCTAATATTTTGCAGAGGATTTTTACATCTATGGTTATGAGAGATATTGATCTGTAGTTTTCTTGTAATGTCTTTATCTAGTTTTGGTATTAGGGTAATGATGGACACATAGAATTAGTTAGAAAGTATTCCTTCTGTTTCTTTTCTCTGAAAAATATTGTAGGAAATTAGTAGAACTTCATCCTTAAGTGTTTAGTAGAATTCACCATTGAACCCATCTGGGCCCAGCACTTTCTGTTTGGGAAGGTTATTAATTGTTGATTCAATTTCTTTAATAGATATAGGCCTATTTGGACTGTGTATTTCTTCTTTTGTGAGTTTTGGCAATTGGTCATCAAATTTCTAGGCACAGAATTGCTCACAGAATTTCTAGGCACAGAACAAAATTGTTCATAGTATTCCTTTATTATCTTTTTAATGTCCATATGATCTGTAGTGATGTCCCTACTTTCATTTCCGATATTAGTAATTTCTGAATTTCTGTCCTCTTATCTTTTTTCTTAGTTATCTTGGCTAGAAGTTTATCAATGCCATTGATATTTTCCAAGAACTGACTTTTGGGTAAATTCATTTTTTCTATTGATTTCTTGTTTTCAATTTTATTAATTTTTGTTCTAATTCTTAATATTTCTTTTCTTCTGATTACTTTGGATTTAATTTGCTTTTCTTTTTCTAGTTTCCTAAGATGAAAACTTGCATGATTGTTTTTAGATTTTTTCTTCTATTCTAATATGTTCATTCAATGCTATAAATTTTCAAGTAGCACTGATTTTGCTATATCTCATGAATTTTGATAAGTTATGTTTTCATTTCATTTAGTTCAAAATATTTTTTAATTTTTCTTGAGAGTTCCTCTTCGACTTATGTGTTATTTAGAAATGTGTTATTTAATCCCCACATATTTTGGGATTTCCCAATTATGTTTCTGTTTTGGATTTCTAGTTTAATTCCACTGTGGTCTGACAGCAGACATTTTATGATTTCTATTGTTTTAAATTTGTTAAGGTGTGTTTCATGGCTCAAATGTGGTATATCTATGTGAGCTTGAGACTTTCCCCAAATTAATGTCAGACACTAAATCACAGATCCAGGAATATCAAAGAACAATACAAGCAGGAGAAATGCCAAAAAGGACTATACCTAGGCATATCATTTTCAAATGACAGAAAATTGAAGATAAATATCTGTATAGATAAGATTTTTTTTTTATTTCTTTAGGATTTTTTCTTTATCTTTGATTTTGGGTACTGTTGTCATTTCAGCAATATTGATTCTTCCAACCCATGAGAATGGAATATGTTTTCATTTTGTTTTGTCATCTTCAATTCTTTCATCAGTGTTTTATAGTTTTCCTTGTATACATCTTTCACTCCTTTGGTTACATTGATTCCTAGGTATTTTATATTTTTGTAGATATTTAAAATAGGATTATTTTCTTGATTTCTTTTTCAGATTATTTGCTGTTGGCATATATAAATGCTACTTCTTTTTGTATGTTAATGTTGTATCCTGCAGTTTTACTGAATTTGTCAATCAGTTTAACAGTTTTTGGTGGAATGTTTAGGTTTTTCTAAGTATAAAATCATGTCATCTGCAAATAAGGCTAATTTGACTTCTTCCTTTCCAATTTGGAAGCCCTTTATTTTTCTCTCTTTCCTAATTTCTATGGCCAGGACTGCTGGCATTATGTTGAGTAAATATTTGTGAGGTCCATTTCATTTAAAGCACAGTTTAAATCAAATGTTTCTTTGTGTATTTTCTGTCTAGATGATCTCGCCAATTCTGAGAATTATTAAAGTCCCAACTATTATTTTATTGGAGTCTATTTCTCCCTTTGGATCTAGCAATATTTGCTTTATATATCTGGGTGCTCTGTCATTGGTGCACATATATTTAGAATTATAGTCTGTTGCTAAATTGATTCCTGTATTATTATATAATGATCTAATTTGTCTTTTATTTTACAGTTTTGTCTTAAAGTCTGTTTTATCTGATGTAAGTATGGCTACTTCTACTCCTTTTGGTTTCTTTTTGTGTGGGTTATCTTTTTTCATCCATTCACTTTCAGTCTGTATGTATCTTTATCTATGAAGTGAGTTTCTTGTAGGTGGCATATAGTTGGGTCACATTTTTTTCCAATCTATTTAGCTAGTCTCTATATTTTAAGTGGGGAATTTCATCCATTTACATTCAAGGTTATTACTGATAAGTAAAGACTTATTCTTACCTTTTTGTTAATTATTTTCTCATTGTTTTGTATATCCTTTGTTTATTTTTTTTTTCTCTATTGTTTATACTTGCAGTTTGTTGGTTTTCTGAGATAGTACCATTTGACTCCTTTCTTTTTCTCATTTGTGTATCTACCATATCTGGGAATTTTATACTTTTGTGTGTTTTCATGATGATAGATATCATCCTTTTGCTTCTATATATAGGACTGCCTTAAGCATTTCTTGTAGGACTGGCCTGGTGGTGTTAATTTCTTCAGTTTTAGTTTGTCTGGGAAAAGGTCTATTTAAAAAAAAATTTTATCATAAAGCAAAATTGTCATTGTGTTTCTAATTCTCAGCTTTCAAATTCAGTCATCCAATTTTATTTTCTTCCATTCATTTATTTTAATAGTCATGAAAGAACATGCTTGAAATTGCTTTATTATTATATACATAGCTGGGAAAGGATGTTGTTTGTGTGTCAATATACTCTTAAAGATCCAGTGAGCAAAGGACATGAACAGAAACTTTTCAAAAGAAGACAGAATAATGGCTAACAAACATATGAGAAAATGCTCAACATCTCTAATCATCAGGGAAATGCAAATCAAAACCACAATAAGATATCACTTATCTCCAGTAAGAATGGCATTTATCAAAAAGTCCCCAAACAATAAATGTTGGTGTGGATGTGGAGAGATAACTCCTACACTGTTGGTGGGACTGCAAACTAGTTCAACCTCTGTGGAAAGCAATATGGAGATACCTTAAAGTGATACAAGTAGATCTACCATTTGATCCAGCAATCCTACTACTGGGCATCTACCTAAAAGAACAAAGGACAATCTACAAGCAAGACACCTGTACTCGAATATTTATAGCAGCACAATTCACAATTGCAAAGCTGTGGAAACAACCCAAGTGCCCATCAATACATGAAAGGATTAATAAAATATGGTATATGTATACCATGGAGTACTATTCAGCTCTAAGAAACAATGGTGATATAGTACATCTTGTATTTTCCTGGATAGAGCTGGAACCCATAATACTAAGTAAAGTATCCCAAGAATGGAAAAATAAGCACCACATGTACTCACCAGCAAATTGGTATTAACTGATCAGCACCTAAATGGACATATAGGAATTACATTTATCGGGTATTGGGCAGGTGGGAAGGGGGAGGAGAGGATGGGTGTGTACATACATAATGAGTAAGATGTGCACTGTCTGGGGGATGGTCACGCTTGAAGCTCTGACTTGAGGGGGGAGGAGGGCAAGGGCATTATACGTAACCTTAAAATTTGTACCCCCATAATATGCTGAAATAAAAAAAAAAGAAGATCCTCCAAACTCATAAAAGCAATTATAATTTTGTATGATTTTAATACATTTATACTTTGGCTTTTGTTATGAGTGTTTGCTGTTATGTTACTATATTTATTAAATTTTTAGTTAGTCTTTTTTTTAATCCCTTCCTGTGCCACTCAAACACCGTTTCTATATGTGTTACTTATTTGCCAGATAAGTTCGATTTTGTAATGTTGGTTTGAACTTGAAATGAGAATCTTGACATGTAATACCATATTTATTTTTCTGGTTCAGTAAAGAAATTCTTTCATTATTAAGATGCCACTTCAGCATGTTGAAATAGAAAATTTTCATGAAATGTTAATTGTAGCTGTTAAGCTTGATAATATCTTTACAAAAAGATGCCTCTGGCCAAATGTTCAGTGTTTGAAATGAGTATTACTGATGTAAATAACATAAATTGCACTCAGACTGTCTCTATTAGGGAGGGATGAACAAAAAGTCTCTTATATGTGTACCTTGAATTTATGTGAAAATTAACTTCTATTAAGTTAATATACTTGTCTACACCAAGAAATAGACCCACCAATCTACAATATCCATCTTAGGGCAGGTCAATTGGATGTCTCTTTTTAAAAAAAAAAAAAAGTATAAAAAATAGTTTTTTCCTTGGATGAAATGTCCTCTCTTTGACAAAAATAAAATGAAGTTTCTCTGTAAGACAAGATAAGCCAATCCAATCTTCCATTATTAGTAATCTTGCTTAAAGAATGGAAGTGATTCATCATGGTTGGCTTCCTAGATTACATTTCTTTTTCTCATCAGATTTTAGGTTTGTTTTTAAAGATGGAGAAGTGCTTAGGAGGTTTAGTGCAGTTCCTAAACTATTAACTCAAAGCTGTCTATATCTTTTTTCTTTGTTACTGGGCTGAAATTGGAGTGCTTAAAATTTATAAGGATAACTTAAATTTTAAAGTTAAGTATGCATAGGAATGGTTAGAGATCTAGGCAGATATCCATTGAATGGATATGAAATAACATTTTTGTTGCCAGTTTTCTTATTCCATTAACACTCTTGGGTGATTCAATTCCCTGGGAATTGTCTTAATGATGTGTTGGGGAAAGAATGGCATCTCAACCTTATAGTGCAACTGGTATTGATGGAAAATTATACAGAAGAAACAGTCCTGTTCTATATGGCTAAGCTTTAGTAGACAAATATTTTATGAGTTCCTGGAAATATCAGTAATTAGCATTTACTATTACAGGTATAGGATCTATCTATCTATCTATCTATCTATCTATCTATCTATCTATCTATCTATTGATAGCTGAGTGTTTTCAACATAACACAATGGAAAAAATAAATATTGAAGGTGTACGTTTTTCTGATTGATTTAAACTCAAAGGTATAGCTCTAGGTCTGTATCAGTATTCTGCTGAATACAAAGATTGTTCAGTGAAAGTGCACAAGACCAGCATGTCTAACATTTCCTACTCAGTTGAGAAAATCATGATGCAGATAGTCAAACAGACCTTTGCCCCTAATTTGTATCCTTTGGCTTTTGATTAATTCTTATTCCTAATAATTTCCAGAGCCTGTGGGATAAAGTCACATTTAATGTTTCTATTTAATATAGATACTCTTAACTAGCATGATAATTTCTGATTAAAAGAATCTATGATAGGTATACTATAGTTCAAATATATAGTTGATTCTTAAGAAAAAGGTGCTAGAAACTTTTTGTTCGGACTTACGAATCTCTATCAAATGGACCCAGTGAGTTATCACCTGGTATTGACATTTTATGAAGTGCATCTTTATTATGCTTTTAAATAACAGTTTTTTAAAGAATTTATCTAATTTAGCATATACAGTAGCTATTTTTCTCTACTTTTAAGTTGGAGAATACTTTTTTCTTTATTGATGGAAAATATGATAAAGAGGTGATGAGATTTTAGAAATTATCAGATTATAAATTCTTCAACTTGCTATGTTTCTGTATGCTGGAAAAAATTGAAGCCGAATTCTTTATCATTTGTTTTCTGATTGATTGCACTCTGACCTCCCATTCCAGATTTTAAAGACTGTATTTTATTTTTAATTTCTCGTAGTGCCTATATCAGGGTATCGCATATAGAAAAAAATATTTTTGAAGTGAATTAGTATGAAAGAGTCATGTTCATCCAAAAGCTTTGTTACACCTTTTGATAAAAGACCATTTAAGACACATTTAAAGAACAACAATGGACTCGGATCATTATACTTGGCTATTCCAGCAAAATTGACAAGATTGCCATTCAGCCTCTTATTTGAAATGAACAGTTGAAGGTACTCCATCCTATATTACATATTGGCTATAATATGGGAGATCATTTAGCATAAAGGAAGCAATGCACATTTTGACCTTATAAAGTTCTGGGCTGCAATAGTGCTTCTGTTATATTAGGATAGGGACAAGTCTTGAGAGTAGTCTGATAATACATCCAACCATCAGAAGCATATTTTTGTTGTGTTCATTGACTTGGAAATTGCAGTTGAAATGACTTACATGTGGTTGGATAATTATCCTATTAGTATCCTGTTTACCAGCCTGTGTATAGCATAGATCTCTTGGATATTATTGCAGTTTACAATGCGGATTGTGAGAAGAACAAGCAATAGGACTTTAAGCAAAGATAGGACTCAACGTCTGAGCACTTACTATATTCATTGTGGCAAATACTGACTTTGCTTTATCATATCTGATTAGGCTTTCTGAATTTTGCATATCTTCCATGTCACTGTAAGAAGCATTTTCATGACGTTGTCTCTTTCTCTCTGTTTTTTTTCAGTAGTTTAGGAAGCTTGGCTTAAAAAATAATAAACAATTAAGGGCCGGGTGAGGTGGCTCACACTTGTAATCCTAGCACTCTGGGAGGCCAAGGTGGATGGATTGCTTGAGCTCAGGAGTTGGGGACCAGCCTGAGCAAGAGCAAGACCCATCTCTACTAAAAATAGAAAAATTAGCCAGGCGTCATGGAGTGTACCTGTAGTCCCAACTACTTGGGAGGCTGAGGCAGGAGGATCGCTTGAGCCTAGGCGTTTGAGGTTGCAGTGAGCTACAATGATGCTCTCTTCCCTGGGGTGACAGAGCCATACTCTGTCTCAAAATTATAATAATGATGGCGACGACAACCAAATCATTTATATAATTAAAATACAGGGAAAGGGAACTTTTCAGTTTTATTTATTTTTTATTTTTTTTATTTTTTTTTTTTGAGACAGAGTCTCGCTTTGTTGTCCAGGCTAGAGTGAGTGCCGTGGCATCAGCCTAGCTCACAGCAACCTCAAACTCCTGGGCTTGAGTGATCCTTCTGCCTCAGCCTCCCGAGTAGCTGGGACTACAGGCATGCGCCACCATGCCCGGCTAATTTTTTATATATATATCAGTTGGCCAATTAATTTCTTTCTATTTATAGTAGAGACGGGGTCTCGCTCTTGCTCAGGCTGGTTTTGAACTCCTGACCTTGAGCAATCCGCCCGCCTTGGCCTCCCAAGAGCTAGGATTACAGGCGTGAGCCACAGCGCCCGGCCCTTTTCAGTTTTAATCTCAATGACTGCTATATCAATTACAAAATACAGATATTAGGGTAAGAGTGGTTTAATGAATCTACTTATCCCTAAATAGGAGTCCTATAAATATGGGAATTGGTGGTGCAAGCCTCTTTTTAAGCTTTGAAATATAACTTTTAAGTATCCTTTTTGCTTCTTTGTTTCCATACAATCCTTTTTGTTGGGGAGACTGAAAACTGTCATGAACCCAAAAGTAAATTTGTAAAGAAAAATTTGTCTGAGATAATAACCAGTTGAATTCTGTCCTGTTAGTACAGTGGGAGGGAGAGTGTTATACTTATGTGGTCTTCCACATAAAAACACTTTGTTTCTTCAAGCATTGTAGAGCCAATGGGATTCAGCTTTTGCATATAGGTGATTTAACCACATGCCGGATGTACCATGTAACCATGGCTTGCTTAGACTGTTGTCAAGCCTTGAAGCCAGAAACAAATACCTTGAAGCCAGATATGAATGCAGTCTAAGCATTAAAAAATATTAAACCACTTAATGGCACAAGCTTATAGATGGTATTCAAGTTTCATTCAGGCTCCAGTATCTGAAAGTCTCTTATGACTTTCCTGCTTCCTCTTGCTTCAGGACATTGAAATGAGCCAGACTCGGAGACAAGATATGCATATTTATATATGTTTTATAAGAACAACTAACCTTGAAAAAATGTAGAATAACTTGGAGAGGGCTGAATTATGCTGACTTTTCAAATTCCCAATAGTCCTTTATTTTCTGAGCAGTGATTTAAAGTCCTGAGTGAAGAGCTTTTGAAAGAGGCACTTATTAATGAGCTCAATATATTTATTTATGGCCAAATATATTTTAAAAACAGCATGTGTCCCAGATTTGGAAAATGTTGTTGGGCTTTTTTAGTGTTGTTTTCTTGCTTTGGAAGACTTTTAAATTTTGATTGGAGAAGAAGAAGGAAAGACAAAAAAAGGAAACCCACTAAAGTATTTTTAGTATACAATTGTTTATTAAGAATTCTCTTTACTGGAATTCTCAAATAGCATTTCTGTAAATCACATGCAGTGATAATTGATTTTTATAATGATGAGTTTTAGTTATTGCTACATATTGAAGGGCCTATGAATCATTAAAGAAACATTATGATTAGATGAGTTTTAGTGTTAAGTGTTTAACATTATATTCCCTTTCAGGGTACAATGCTTCATTCACAGAGAAGCCTTTCAAATTCACTCATGCCTAGGAAAGCTGGGCAGGGCTGGTTAAACATCCATTATATTAGCACATGCTAGATTGAAAGGAGCCCTTTTCTCTCTTTCTAATGGCTTCATCTGTCAGAATATTTTAGAGATAGGGGTCTGGATAGTGGCTGAGCCCATCCTGATTATGTCTGGTTTTAAGAGACTTGGTCGTAGGCCCAGTTTGGGCTATCCTCTGCATTGGTTTCCATATTTCATTTAGTGTTGCTATAAAGGAATAGATGAGGCTTTGTAATTTATAAAAAGAAAGGTTTATTTGGTTCAGGATTCTGCTGCAAGACTCAAGATGAGACATCTGGTGAGATCCTCAGGCTGCTTCCACTCCTGATGGAAGGCAAAGAGGAGCTGCATGTGCAGAGATCACATGGTGAGAGAAAAAGCAAGAGAGAGAGGGAGGAGGTGCCAGGCTCTTTATAACTACCAGCTCTTGCAGGAACTAAGAGTGAGAACTCACTACCCATCTCAGGGAGGACATTAATATATTTATGAGGGATTTACTCCCATGACCCAAACACCTCCCATTAGGCCCCACTTCCAACACTGGGGACCAAATTTCAACATGATAAATGGTGGGGACAACCATATCCAACCATGTCTTCTTTTGACACTTTCCTTCTACAATTCATGCTTCACAATTTTAGAAATATAATATTTCTAAAACATAATACCATTATTTGCACCACACTTATGATCCTGGCATATGCTCCTCCTCTGGCTTCCCTTTCTTCCCTTTCAATGTCTGTTCTGGTTGGCATCCAGGTTTGAGGTGGTGGTCAATGGAGGAGACAAAAGAGTATCCAGAGGAAAAAAAGGGAAATGGGAAAAGAGAAGAAAAAACAATTAAAAGAGATAAATTTTAGTTCTTGGATGCTCAGGACAAACTATTTACATTTTAGTTAATTTGAATCATAACAAAAATTGGAAGCTTTGCTTTATAATTCTCAAGATGGTTTCATTGCTTAGACTGATGAGCTGGGGCTGATTTCCTTTATTAGAAATTTTGAATTATTTTGCTGATTTAGAAACCAGTATAATACTCCTGCTGATATTTTCCAGAACACTTTTGTTTTGCTGGTCTAGTTAATATATATCTCCAGATATTATTGGCATTTAAATTTTCTATTATCATAATTATATTTGATATCTGGTAAATATAAGATAGCTTGAGAAACTATCCTTTGGAATCTGACTGGGAAGGATCATTTTACTCTTTGGCTCCAATGTGGCTGTGCCCCATGGATAACACAATAGATTCTGAAAAGAGGTATGAGTTGGGCAAGACAAAATTGTCAAGTTGGGGAAATTTATAATTCTCACCACCTTTGACTTCTCCATATGGTGTTTCACTTTACTTTCTAGCCCTCATTGTGACATCTTGTTATCTTGTTTTCTGCCTTTCACGTTTATCCCACTGGAGCCTCCCCTCCTAAAGAAGACAAGTTAGCTAGATGTGGTGGCATGTGCCTGTAGTGTCAGCTACTCGGGAGGCTGAGATGGGGAGATTGCTTAAGCCTAGGAGTTCAAGACCAGCCTTATGCAACATAATGAGACCCCTGGCTCAAGAAAAAAAAAAGTTAAACTTTATTGAATCCTACTATATGTCAACTTTGTTTACATTTTAAACCATGTTTGTTGTAAAATAAAATACAGATACAGAAAATCATACAAATCAAATATATGGGTTGATGAATTACCATAACATAATTATCACCCAGGTCAAGAAATAGAACTTTTCCAGCCACCTGATGAGCCTCTTCCATTTGCCACATCCCGGATATAACTTCCTCTCTCCAACCATTATCCTAACTTTAGAACAATGACCTTGCATTTTTCTTTTTATAGTTTTATCACTCAAATATGTATATCTAGACACTCTAGTTTAGTCTATACTTTAAAACATTTGATGCCTTTCAAGTCTTTTTTTAATCTTTATCTTTCTCATTCATCCTTTTCATTTCAATACAATGTATTTGTTGAACAACCTGAGAAATTTGCTATGTAGAATTTTCTGCAGTATAGAGCTTGATAATGGTATCCTTGTGCAGTTCAACATGTTTGTCTTGGGTATTTCTTGCATATTGGCTGCTAAATCTGGAGGGTGGATCTAACTCAGGCTTGATCCCTTTGACATGACTATATATAATATTTGGGATGATTATAGGAGATACATGATGTCTACTTTTCTCTGTTCTTATGATTTTACCAAAATTGATGTTTAATGTATGTATCAGTCATTCATTTGCAGTTGTAAAATAGTGTCTTCTAATTCTATTATTTCTTTGTTGTTTATTAATTAGCATACCTTCATAAAAGACATTTCCCCTCATCTCCTACTTGATTAACTAGTGGTGCAGTTCATATAGGAAAAGTTGGATAAATGCTTGTTTTTTTTTTCCTTTATTTACTAGTTTTTAAGACAATGAGTTGGTTCCCTAACATCTGAAGGTGATCAATCTAAAAAATATTATTATGAACTTATGAATTTAAGCATACTTTATGGATTTCAATTCATTGCAATTTATATTATTGTTGAAGCTTACCTAGTATATGTTAACTTTTATTTATTCCATATGTGACTAGCTAGTTTTTATCATCTAGCTAGGGATGGCATCTTCAGTAACTAAGTTTTATTTTTTGAGAGAGAGTTCATGCTTCTACAAATCCCTTCTTCCTCCTCTAGCCTGTCAGTGTCCCTTCAGGGTTCTTGATTGACTGTGCGAAACAGGGCAGCAAATTGGCAAGGAATAAATATAGTCTGTGCAGGGAAAGCAAGGTAGGTTTGGAGTCGAGGCAATATATTAATATACCTGCAAATATGGTCAGTGTTTTTTTCAAATCCATAAACAGAGGAGCTTTGACATCATAGAAAATAGGGCAAGTAATCATTTTGCTTTTTTCTACACAAAATAATGTATTTGGGTACAATCTTACTAGATATGAAGCTATTTTGAGCATGAGAAAAGTTTATAATATTTTAAAAATTACATCTTTGGGCTATCAATCTGTATCACTATTTGGCAAAGTGATGGAATGGTTTGTGTCATCATTCAGTTTTACCAATCAAGTGAAGACCAGACAGTGCTGGAGTCCAGAGAGAATTTTATTGATTCAAGTTTAATACTGTGTATTAATCTCACTGTGAACAGCCTTTTCTACTCATCAGATTCCCTATATACTGGTTGCAATTATTGTCCTGGTATTACCTGCAAACCTTTTCAAATGCATTTGTCTCATGGAAATCCAAAATCTCTAGAAACGTTCTTTTAGTTTGTATTTCAGTGGTTGTAATTTCAAGGTGCAGGAGCACCTGGTGAGACCATCACAATTCTATCTGCTGTCTCTGAGGAAATGTAGTAAGTTGTCCAAAGAACTAGAATTTTTAATATTTATTTTTCTCTTTTTTCATATTATATCTGCTTAGCAAATTATACTAATGTAAAAGAAAATTTCTTTAAATGACTACAAATGTTATTTATATAGAATAGTCATCCCTGCTGATACTGCTGATTTTTAAATGAGCAAAAGCCATCCTCTTCCTACTACCCTATATTATACACCCTAAGTTCAAGCTCTCATCATGACTCACCTATACTATTAGGCTAGCCTACTAAATTATCTCCTGGACTCCATTCTTACCTGACAGACATCTGTCCTCCATACATTTTTTTTTTTTTTTTTTCTGTGAGGTCTTTCAAAAAAAGTCCTGATCTTGATAAATTAGCTCTTCTCCAGAGTTGAAAACTCCCAGTTGCTTTCCAGTGACCAATTCATTGCAAGGCAGACAAGGCCACACGCCCACCTGCTCATCTCCTTTTACTCTGTACTCCATTTCCTAAACCACTAACTTGCACAACTGTGTGCTGTTTTTGCCAAGTGGTTTCCTATTCATCCTTCTAAATTCAAGTTAGAGGTTGCTGTGAAGATGTCCTTGATACTTAGAAAGAATTGTTTAATCTTTGCCACCACTACTTTCTTACAGCACTCATTCAGACATTTCAAATGTTTGAGCACCTACTATGTGCAGAAGACAATAGAGAGTGATGGGATAAAAGGTGGGAGATTTTAGGTAGAATGACTGACTTCTCTGAGGTAACACTGAACAGGGAATTGAATGAACTGATGGAGTGAGACGTGGCTCTCTAGGAAGAAAACACTTCAGATATAGGGTATAGTAAGCACAAAGGCTCTGAGGTAGGGATATTCTTTGATGTAGAAGGAATAAAAAAGAGGAATGACTGGCAGAAAAAAAGAAAACAAGGGGAAAGTGGCTGAAAAAAATGTTGGGTGGGAGTGAAGGCCATTCATGTAAGACCTTGTAGGCTATAGTAAGGATTTGCAGCTTTTTCTGAATGAAAGAGGAAGAGAAATATTATATAAAAGTATATAGGATTGAGTACTCCTGTTTCCTTTCATAGTGTAGAATAAATTATTACTTTAGAACATGAGGACATAATACTTTTAAATTAAAAATCTTTTTACTTTTGCAGCAAAACTAGAAGTGCAACAATGGGTTAACCTGTGGTTTTGCCTTTTTTAGGTAGGAAATATATTTAAGTAAAATGAAATAATGATTCTTACAAAAATCAATTTCTTCTTATCAAATCACTGAAAATGAAAAAGGCTCACAATTTTTAAAACTTCTTGGAAAATAGTCTTCTAGTCAGTTTTTGGATTATATATTGACCCGTATTACAAATCAAACTATTGCAATGGCACACTGGATTTTTTTGATCACTTTGTATTTGAATACATGAACTGTATTTGTAATTTAAATTAGTCTTTAAAAATTCATAGTAAAATCTTGACAAAGACAACAAAAATAACACAGAAGAACATAATTGTTTTCAATATGGAAAAGAATTTTTTAAAGAGATGAAATCTTTATCATTTTATAGAATGAATTAGTGTGCAATTTGCATATCTCTTTTGCAATTTAATGGGAATTCTAAAAGTAATATAAGTACATAGGCTCTAATAAATCTTGACTTTTAACTGAATTTTAAAAATAAAACAGATATTTGAAAATCATGGACATGCTTAGGATTAAAATCAAAGTCTATGTTAGAAATTGTGTATGAAAATCAGGGATGTGGGAGTCTCAGTAGTGTCATAGTTTATCCAAAGTCAGTAAAGCTATGGCATTTACTATATAGTATGTGGCCATTTCACTTTCCAGTTTCTATATGAATTTCAGAAGTGCAATGTAGTATGAAACTGAATGGATTATATCTCTAAAGAGCTATATAAATTCCTTTTTAACTGAGAATACTACATGGCTAAAATATAAACCTACCACACAAATTGATCAATAAAAAATGGTCTCAGCTACATAAAACTGTACCAAAGAGATTGGAAGTACAATAGAATCCTATGAAAGCATAGATTTTAATCCACATTCATGTTTCTACTCTCAAAATTCTTACATGCAGTGCAAGAAGGTGGTAATGAAGTTGGTCTCTGTGTGTGTTTAGAAGCAATCACACAAGAGAAATAGGGGGACGATGAACCAGAATGAGAGTTTTTTAGAAAATATTTTAAGGAGCTATCCTTTTCCTAACATCATCATATATTAGGTCTAGGTTATTTAGTTTTAGATACTTGGTGTTTTGTCAAAACTTTTCTGTTGAAGTCACATGTATATTCTAAACACTTCCTT
This sequence comes from Microcebus murinus, assembly GCF_040939455.1. Taxonomy (NCBI): domain Eukaryota; kingdom Metazoa; phylum Chordata; class Mammalia; order Primates; family Cheirogaleidae; genus Microcebus; species Microcebus murinus. The sequence goes on along the minus strand of NC_134109.1, from coordinate 51,101,605 downwards.
GTTTCCCAGAATTTCATTTGAGTTCTAAAAAATATTAAATATAGAACTAGATAAAAAGAAACTAGATGAATAAGCACCCCATCCCTTTCTTCTCCAAGTTAGTTAAAGACCACATAATTCAGCAAATAAAAGAATGCCAGAAAAGAACTATAAGTGAAATGGAGTTTGTTAGAGACAGATCTTTCCTGGAATTCTTTGATTTGTATATCTCCTCAGAATGACCAAAAAAGTTAATATTGCACAAATAAGAATGATTTCTGTAATGTTACTTAGCCCATCCACTTATAGTAATAATTTTGGAATAGGGTAGGGCAGTGAATTTGGCCAGAGAGGAAAACTGACAGAGTGAACAAAGCTTGTGTTCAATACACTTTGATGTGGCTTAGGTACCTGATAAAGCTGTGTGCAGGAGTCCCAGGAGTTCTAGACCCTTAGTTTACTAGCTGTCAAAATATCCTCTGGCAAATCAGCCTGCCTAAATGCTTTTGTTGTGATGTGTTCTAATCCTGGTGTGTCTAATCCTGAGTGTTTTGGCTTTAAAATGCCTGGGAGAGTTTCAGAAAAAACTCAGGAACAGAAATTACCTTGTTGGTAGGGAGATGGTGGTGGATACGAACTATCTGGTGATTTTGTTTTTTTTTAATCCTAGAGGACATATTTTTCTTATGTCTGTTTAGTCTGCAATGTAGGTGAAAAATACCAGGACATGTAGGCGAAAAATACCAGGACAATAGATCCAGAAAAATAAAAAATAATGTGCAAACAAGTGTTCTAACAAAGAGACAGCAAAAGCCAGGATCTGTGGAAAACAGTAAAGGAAACTCTTTAAGAAGGGAATTACACTAGTCTTGTAAGAGAACAATTAGATGCTGGAATAGGATTAATCAAAGGCCAAAGAAAGAAAGATAAGGAGAAATACTGAAAAGGAAATAGAAAAGGTAGATGAGCAAATGTCCTGTTTATCTTCACATTACATAAAACTCACTTGGCCATTTCCCACAATTCATTAATACGATAAGTCATTTTATGACAAAGAAATTTTTCTCTGGTGCTAGGGGCCCTAACATAGGAAATGTTCAGACTTTTCCCTTCTGCATTTTCTGAACATTGACTGTTACCCTCACATGGTTTAGCTCTTTAGAGATGTTCTTGTAACTGCATTTCTCCTACTAATCAACCCGGCAGGCCTTGGAGGTTATTAACACTGGCCTACTTACAAAGTCCTGAGTTGAAGCCCCAGGGTATACAGTTGTGAAAAGAAACATAGAAAGGAGAAATGGCAGTGTTTCTGTCTTTTTACAGGGAAAAAAAATCATGCCTGTTAATTAAATGAAGAGTTTGAGAGGTGCTTGGAGAATTGTTTGTAGCTCTCCTGCCGAAAGAATTTTCTTTGTCATGTCTTTGGAAGTTAAGGCTCCAGTTCAAGCTTTTCCTTTGTGAATTAGAATTCGAACTCTTTTCATTAAGGAAAATTAAATCTTAGCAATCAAACCACTAATCATAAATAAAACACATAGAATTCCAAGGTAGATTGGACTACCTTTAATTTTAGCTCTAGGGAAATGATTTGGGAATTCAAACTAGTGAAATACATCACAGACAGTAGCCCAACTTTTAATTGGATTTTAAACTACCATTTGTGTGATCTCTTATTATCTGTTACAAACACTGAGGCTTGAAAATGACATCAGAAAGCAAGTAGCGCTTCAGACTCTGAGCCTAGAACTTCTTTAGCCTGTGTGTTGCTGCAGAATAGCCAGCTTGTTTATAATGCCTTGGCATTTTGCACATTAAGGAGAATAGAAGGGAAACTGTGGGACACCAAATAAGTCTAATTCTGTTTGCTATAAAATGAGAAAGAGCTTGAATTTTGGAGGTAAAGCTGGGTTCAAATTTCTGCCTAACTTTATTATAGTTGTGTCACCCTAGTAAGGTCACTTATCTCTTCAATCATTATTATAGGGATGAGAACTTTGTATACTGGTTGTGTCACCTGAGACATTGCCAGGCACTGGTAGGCAACTGATAGATGATAGCTATTTTATTATTCAGGCATTGATTAATAAAATATTGGTTGTGTCATCTTGAATCTTTTCTTAGAGTCTGAATTAATCTAATGTTCATACATAGCTCCATTCTTGACTCACGTACTTAAGGATTCAGTCATTTGGAAGAGATGGTTTTACTCTGTCTTCAAATAATTTGTATGCAAGTTTTAGGCATGAAGTTGAATTTTGAGCACTCATTGCCTCCAAAATCATCTCATTTTCCTCCCTTTTATCTACTTTTTATTAGGGAGAACTGCATTTTGTTGCACTTTAATGTTCTATGCACTATTGCAGTTGTTACAAGAAAGGCTACTGATTTCTTTTTCTTCATCCTCCATTCTAGAACTTAATACAAACATAAATATATATTTAAATACATAATCCCTCCACCCTACCTCCACTCATTCAGTAGACTGATAACATCTCTCCTTCACAATCTAAGGAAGTTCTACTTTACATTTAGAGACCCTAAGTTAAACTCACATTCCCCAAGCCCTTGTTACCTAAATTGGTATAAATGTTCATTGTGCAAGGTCACTTAAGATTACCTTTTAACTAACCTCTATTTTGTCTAGCCACTTTATAATGTGGATTCTGCCAAGAGTTTTAGAGGGGCCAGGTTTTTCATCTGAATATTTAAAATTAGAACAAAAATTTCAAATAGAATTATACAGCAGATCCTTCACATTAAAGTAATTCGTTTCTGATGTTACACTTATATAACATGCTTTTCCTAAGCATTAAACATGTAAATAATGATGCCTTCTTTTGCAGTGCTCTAAAATAGAATACAATTAACAAGATAACCAATTTTAGTTAGGCAGGAAATGACAAGCTATAGTCACTTACCCAAATACAGCCCACTGACTGTGTCTATATGGCTTTGGATATAAGAATAGTTTTTATAATTTTAAATGGTTGAAAAAACCTTAAAAGAGTAATAATATTTCAAGACATATGAAAATTATATAAAACTCAAATTTCAGTGTTATAAATAAAGTTTTATTAAAATAGCCACTCTTATTTGTTCATGTTGTCTATAGTTATTTTGTTGTTGTTGTTGTTTCCCAAATCTATAGTTGCTCTTGTGCTACAACAGCAGAGTTAAATAGTTAACAACCAAGATCTTATGGTCTGCAAACCCTAAAATATTTACTATCTGGTTCTTTACAGAAAAAGCTTACTGACTCCTGGTTTAAAAATCTTCCCTGTAGGGAATGTTATTTACCTGCATTCTGATTTACACTATACTCTCCTAAGTGTTTAAGTATTTTCCATATTATTAAATAATTTGCCTGCAATCACAGTTAGTGGCAGAGTTTGTGTTTCACTTATCTTTTCTCCAAGACCAACATTTTAAACTTAATTTAAAGAAAAATATTTAAAGAATGTTCATGTTGGAAGAAAAACTTATATTTAAAAAATATACAATAATATCTCTTTTATCTATTCAATAATGATTTGTTCAGACCCTGAGAAGTCTCCAAGTATTTTATTGGATTCTTTTTTTTTAATTTATTGGATTCTTTGTAATATAATAGATTAGAGAATAAGTAGATTCATGAAATGGCTGATGTTTATATATAGGGTAATTCCATGATATGGAGCTACAGATTTTGTACACACATGTACAGTAAATTCAGCAGAAGGGAGAGAATATCATGAAAAGCAGCTAACCTGGGAAAAAGTAAAAGAATAGTATTCATTCATCTAAATTTTGTGGTATAATTTTAAATTTATTATACAGATTCAAACTGACATATCAAACATAAAATAAAACTGTTAGATAAATTAGAATAAATTTTTTATATATTAATTGTCTTATACTAATTTATGAATAAATAAAATTCCATAAATGGTAGCTATCATTACTATATGATAATTTTTAATAGAAAACAGGTGGATTGAAAATTCTGTATATAGGAAAAGTTTCTGCACTGCCAAGGAAATGATCTTTAGAGCAAATAGACAACCCACAGAGTGGGAGAAAATATTCGCTCTCTACACTTCAGATAAAGGTCTAATAACAAGAATCTATCAAGAACTTAAAAGAATAAACAAGAAAAAATCAAACAATCCCATCAAGAAATGGGCAATGGAAATGAACGGAAACTTCTCCAAAGAAGACAGAATAATGGCCTGCAAACATATAAAAAAATGTTCAACATCTCTAATCGTTAGAGAAATGCAAATCAAAACCACAATGAGATACAACCTAACCCCAGTGAGAATGGCCTGTATCAAGAAATCCCAAAACAGCAAATGCTGGCGAGGATGCAGAGAGACAGGAGCACTCTTTACACTGCTGCTGGGACTGCAAATTAGTGCAACCTTTGTGGAAAAGAATCTGGAGATACCTCAAACAGCTAGAAATAGAAATACCATTCGACTCAGCAATAACATTGTTGGGCATTTACTCAAAAGAACATAAATCACTCTATTATAAAGACATCTGCACCTGAATGTTTATGGCAGCACAATTCACTATTGCATGGTCATGGAAACAACCCAAGTGCCCGTCAATTCATGAGTGGATAAATAAAATGTGGTATATGCTCACAATGAAATATTACTCAATCCTAAGAAATGACAGTGACCTAGCACCGTTCATGCTATCCTGGATTAAGCTTAAACCCATAATACAAAGCAAGATGACACAAGATCTGGAAAATGAGCTACACATCTACTCGCCATCAAATTGGTACTGACAGACTAAAACTATGGTGCTCAAAAAATGGTAGTGTTCAACAGGGATTTGAGGAGGAGACCTACATCTTAAGGATGTGGTGAGCATTGAGGGGGGAAGGGATTACTTCTATCCCTTTTTTGGGAGAGGTAAAGATATACACTGTAACCAAAATGTCTAAAAATAAATCTGTTACCGGAAGTGGGCAGGGGGAAGGAGGGGGGGGGAAGGGTATGTACTTACACGGTGGGTGCGGTGCACACCACCTGGAGGCTGGGCACGCTTGAAGCTCTGGCATAGTGGGGTGGGGGAGGGGGGCAGGGGCTAGATATGTAACCTTAACAATATTTGTACCCCCATAATATGAGGCAATAAAAAAAAGAGTATTTGAAGAATAAATGACTGATTTTATAATCACGTGTAGATAAGAGGTAAACTTTGATAATTTTATAATCAGGCATTAATTATCTTCTTTTGGCTTAAACTTAATCTGATATGGTATAATAATATACTGTAATTTAGTGAAACATTTTTAAAAACATTTTTATTAACGGCAATTTCAAATATATACAAAAGTACAAAGAATAGTAGAGTGAATCCTCTATGTAGCCATCGCTCACTATCAACAATTTTCATCTCAGGGCCAATCTGGTTTCATCTTTAAAAGATCCTACTCAACACTGGATTATTTTAAATCAGGTGCCTGTAGATAGTGCCTGTATGTATCTCTACAAGGTAACTACTTGAAAAAAAGTAACATTATGACATCTAAAAATAATATTGTAAAGAGCCCAATAAAAGACATGCATTTGAAATTTCTTGCTATGTTTCTTAAATCTATAATTTCCCTCTCTTTCTTTTCTTCCTCTGTGCAATATATTTGTTGAAGAAACCAGGGTAAATTGTAGAATTTCCAGTATTATAAATTTTACTGATTGCACCACACTGATGTCATTTAACATATTGCTCTGAGTAGTGTATTTGCTGTAAAGGATATTTGATACTACAGGGTTGATCAAATTCAGGTTCAATTTAGGGCAGGAATACTTCTTAGGCAGCTCCATCAGGAGGCACATGAATATTCTGCATGTCTGTTTTTGTGACTTAGGGGCCCTTATGATCATTGACTAGATCCATTATTTCATTAGGGTGACATTGTAATCCTGTAACTCCTTCTTTATTTATGAGTTAGAAACTTCTATAAGAAGAAACTTTCCCTCATCAATTATATGCAATCTAAAGTATAGTTTGTACAGGGAAAACATAACGTGATTTTTACCTGGCATTCTCTCAAAGTGACATCTTTTTTTTTCTTTTATTTGCTTGTGCATCATTGTGAACTCACTGATTTAAACATATTTCAAATTTCAATAAGTTTTATTAATAGATGTTATTGTTGCTCAAGATGTTCCATTTTGGCCAGTGGGAGTTTAGCCATGAAATTTTAAACATATTTTTTAAAAGTTTTCTTAATGTACGTCATGAGAGTTTCTATGTGTGATTTTTTAAAAGTTTAAGTAGTTTTAATGTATTATCTTTATAAATATAATGAATTCTATTGTGCTTATTATTATTCCTAAAGATTAAAACCTTTAAATTTGAGTTTTGTGCTAGAGATGTCAATCACCATGCCTCTTCTAAGGGGCAGCCCATCTTAAGTCCTGTGATCAGCCATGCTGTATAAGGATCTCTGCTTGTCTCTTACCCCTCACCATTTTCTTCTTATTGGAAGTGGCTTGAATGAGTTTTCTGTGATGAAAAAGACCTAAGGCAGACAAAAATATTCTTGTCAATAAATAATAGATTGAAAAAATTTGGTTCTTGTTCTGACTCCGGCACTAACTAGATTATAATTTGTCTAATTGGTCTATATCAGCATTTTTCCCAATGATATCCCTCAAGACAGTAACTCTGTGGGATCCCCTGTAAACAGGTTTCTTGCTCAAATAAATTTGGGACATTCTGCCTATAATTTTGAACTGTCACCTGGCCTGTTAGCATAAAAGGATATAGGAATTTTACAGGAAAAAAAAAATTAAGTTGGCATAACTGTGGTTTCTTAAATCTACCTGGCCACAAAATCATTAATACTATCTTGTACCTCTAGAGTTTCAAGAACACTTAGAAAATGTTGGGCTAGCTAATGTCTAGGCTAGGTCTTTAGTCTTAACTCTGAAAGTTTGATTGTAATGTCAAAATTTGTCAGAAATCAGATTTCTTTTTTAATGTGAAACTTGCTTTCCTTCTTTGTGTCTTCCTCTACTCAATCATTGGTACTGACATTATCTCATCTTCATGGGGAAAATTTTTCCTGTATTCCAGACTTCAGATTGGATGTGAATTTTTGTTGCAATCATTTTCCAATGAGGCCTGGAGAAAAATAGGGCTAGCTTTGCCAAAGCAGACAAAAAGTAGACTTGTGGGAAGATTAGTGCAGCATTGTGGTATTAGATAATTAATTTAGATGAATGAGAATTGGAGATCATCTAGAATAGAGATTAAAACTTAAACCAAAGCAGTCATAGTGGAAATAGAAAGTGGAAGAATGAAGTTATTCCTTATCAACTGGGAGGATTTTGAAAGCTCTAGTACAAACATTTGGCATCATTGAGGCTTTTGTTTTATGGACCTGAGAACTATCTGGTACTAGCTCTGCCACTAACTGGGTCACCCTTAGCAAATCATATACCTCCCTGGGCCACAGCTTCCTTATGTGCACAATGAGAGTGTTTCACTAAATGATTCCCATGATCCCCTTCTGTTGCAAGTCAGTGATCACTATGAAATGTGTTTAAAAGGCTTCAGTGTTTTGTATACTATTGGCCTATGGAGAAACAAAGTCAAAAATACTTTCCTTCTTTTTAAGTGTGTTTATACTCTCAAGAATCAACTTAACTTAAACTATGGGGCTGGAATTTTCCTGAAGATATTGCTAATGTGCTTGGTGGAAATGAAATGGTGCTGGGAAAGGAATTAGTGACATGGAATTTAGAATTAAAGAGGAGATATAATAAAGCTCTAAAAAATCATTTTTTTCTCTCTAATATGCAAATGAATAAATAAATTTGAGATAATTATTAGCATTGAAATAATATAGCAAAAATTCTGAATATAAATAATTTTGATTATTTCAATGGATTGATGAAAACATAAAACACAAGAATAGGCAGTAGTAGTGAAAGAAAATAGACCCTGGGACAAGTAGAGCATTTGAGATAGTTTTCTACACTGTGAAAAAGATCTTATGGGTAGACTGGGACATCATTTCAGATTTTTATTTTCAATTCCCAGCATGTTCTTTTACTAACCTTTTTCTTTTTAATTACATTCTCATTTTATCCAAGCCAACAGCTTCAGAATTACTGTGCTTTTCGTTTCATGCAGTAGGTTTGCAAATAGAGCATGTCTGGATTCCTCTGCGGCAAAGAGAATTTTAAAAAAAGTTAACTTTGACTCTGTGACAAAATGTCTGTAAACACAGCAAAACTTAGTCAAGGTCCCATATGAAGTGGCTTTATTAAGCTATCTGATCATGACTTTGCCCAAAGCAAAGCTTTGAAACTCCTTAAACATATTTATTAGCCTTAAGCAATCAATGGCAAATGACCTTAATGTATACTTCTAATGAAGAACACCTCACAACTTGAGGCCACAAAAGTAGTCCAAGTGTTCAATGGTACTAAATAGAGTGACCAATTTTTTATTTATCACCTCAGGCCTGCAAAACTATTGCATAGTTTTGCATGACTGCATAGAGCAGTCATGATCAGTGTCCACTTTTAATATGGTATTTGCAATTCAAATGTTTTATTTTTCAATTTTAATCTGCAATTGCAGATTCTGTATTCCGCTTTTGCTTGTCATATCCTCAGGGCTTTGTTCTGCCAAATTGTTGGCTCACCACTTTCCATGGTAATTTATAGAACCCAGTTCACTTTGTGTCACCACAGGTTATAAATGAAAATGGAAACAATTTGCTGTTAAGAAATCTTTCCGAAACAAAATGCAAATAACATATTGAAACAAACTATTATACTAAACAAAACATATACTAAACAAAACTAAGGCTATTTTAAAAGAGTAGTGCAGTGTAATTATAGGGATTGTATTACAGTAAATTTCTTTTTTTCTTAATTATCTCTCTCTCTCTCTCTCTCTCTGAGGGTATTCTTCTATATTTAAATTAAAATACTTTCTCTTAGGAACCTTTAATATATTTCTGTTTTTCTTTTCAGTCAGTTGCCTTATCAGGGATGTTGTTGGAGTTGAAGCTATTTTTAAATACTTTATTGAGATAAATTTACCTACTTTGAAATACACAAATTTTAAATGTAAAATTCAGTGACTTTTGACAAATGTATATGTATGTAAATAGCATCTCAATTCATACACAGAACATTTCAATCTCCTCTAGTTCTCTGCACATACCACCCCTATAAGTATCCATTGTTCTGATTTTTATAATATCACTATTGACTACTGTGGTTCGTATATGAAGTTTGTGTAATAATAAATTAATATGCTTCTTTCATATGCATATGTTTTATATGCACATATTTTATATTTTATATGAGATTAAACTATGGATAAAAACAGTAAGGCAAATTTCAAAAATACATGCATATTATTATATTAATAATAAATTAAACTAATATGTATTGCTTCTTTCATATGCATATATTTTTGAAATTTGCCTTACTGTTTTTATCCGCAGTTTGTCTCTTTTATTTTGTCCTGGACATGAGTTCTTTCTAGTTTTTGGCTACTATGGATAAAGTTGCTATAAACATTTTGTACAAGTCTTTGTATAGACATATGTTTTCATATTTTTTTAGTAAATAAATAGCAAGGAGCAGAAATGCTTACTTATTACGATAGGCACATGTTTAACTTTATTAAAAATTGTCAAGCAGTTTTTCAAAGTAGTTGTACCATTTTAAAATCTCAGCAGCAGTGTTATGGGAATTTCAGTTGCTCCACATCCTTACCAACTAAATTTTAGCTATTCTAGTGAGTGTGCAATAATATCATTGTGGCTTTAATTTTCATTTTCCTGATGACTAAAGATGCTGAATACCTTTTAATATGCTTTTAATTTCTTTTATGGTATAGTATTTCCCCCATTTTAAAAGTTGCACTGTCTTTTTATTATTAGTTTGTATAAATTTTTTATGTATTCTGGATACTTGTGTGTGTGGTGGATGCTTGACTTTTCATCTTTCCAACAACACATTTTTAGAAGCATGGGCATTTTTAATTTTGGTAAAGTTCAATTTATCATTTGTTTCTTTTATGGTTAGTAATTTTTTATACTCTATAAGATCCATTGCCTCCCCTAAGATCAAGAACATATTCTTCTATTCTTTCTTATAGTTTTATAATTTTACTTTATTCCGTTAGGTTTTTTATCTTTCTTGAATTGATTTTTTTTATTATGGATTGAAGTAGTTTGCATTTTGGTTGGTTGTGCCACCATCATTTGTTGAAAATATTCTCCTTTCTCCCTTGACCCTAAATGTGTTAGTTTATTTCTGGAACCCCTATTGTATTCCATTGATCTATTCTTCTGCCCTTATGCCAATGCCACACTATCTTGATTACTGTAATAGTACGGTAAGTTTTGAAACCAAGCCGTGTTAGTCCTCCAACTTTGCTTTTCTTTAAAAAAAGGATTTTTTTTTTTGGCTATTTCAAGTTTTTGGGATTTCTTATGCATTTTAGAATTATTTTGTAAATTTGTGTAAGTAAATTTGCTGGGATTTTGATAAGAATGGTGTTGAATTTATAGATGATTTGGGGAGAATTTACATTGTTTCAAAGTTGATTCTTTTAGTCCATAAACATGGTATATTTCTCCATTTATTTAGGGTATCATTAATAACTATTAAAATGTTTTGTAATTTCAGATTTTGTTATTGCAGGTGAAATTATTTTTAAATTTCATTTTTAGTTATTCATTGCTAATATACATAGTACAATTGTTTTTTCTACGTTGACCTCATATTCTACAGTCTTATTAAATTTACTTATTTCTAATATTTTTTCATAGTTGGTATTTTATACATAACATTTACATAATAAGTTTATATGCTTTTTATTTCTATGAATAAAGACAGTTTAATACATCCTTTCTAATCTTTATGCCTTTTATTTTTGTTCTTTATCACACTGACTAGGATTCCTGAGCTTAGGAGACAGAGGGTAATATTCAGTATTTCACCAGTAAATATTACATTAGCTATAGGTTTTCACAAATGCCGTCAGAATGAAGAGCTTTCTTCTATTCTTAGTTTGTGAATTTTTATCATGAATGGGCCCTGAATTTTGTCAGATGCTTTCTCTCCTTTATTCTGTCAATGTGACAACATGTATTGATTTCTTTTTTAATGCAGACTCTACCTAGTCATGAAAAATTCTGTTTTTAATCTATTTCTAAATCTGACTTATATTTTAAGTTTTGCATCTACATTCATGATGAGTATTAGCGGGGTGGAAAATCTGATTAAGAGAGTTATGTTGCATAGGGAAATTAAAAAATGGGGCAGTAACTAGTAGGAAAGCATGGTCAGTAAGATTTTTTTTCTTTTAAGGTGAGAGAAATTAGAAACAATTTTTAAAAAGATATTTCTTTTATTTATATTTATTTATTATTTGCTCATGCTCACTTTATTCCCAAGTCTTTAAGGTAGGATAACAAAAAAAAGAAAAAGTAAAAGAAAAAGGGAAGCATTCAGTAATTTTGCCTTTTAAAAAGCCTTGCAATTTAGGCCTCTTACAAAATAGAATAGGCATCATCCTGTATTTTGGAAGAGGAAAAGGCATAGTTATTATAATAATTCACAATGTAGTGACTTAGATGCTGGTTTTTAACCTTAAGACATACATATCATAGAGCCCTATCTCCAGTTTGTGAATCATTTTGTTGATGTTGCTGATATTAGAAGTAAATACTGAAGTGAATAACTTTGGTACCTGTTTTGCCTGGCTGCTCCCAAATTCTGATTTAAAGTTATTTTTCTTATTAACTATTAAAATAGCATAATGATATGCTGGTCAAATTGCTTTTTATTTATGACATGAGTTCTGAAACGTTATCTGTCTTTATAAGCAGAAACACACTGTATTTTCCTACTCTTATATTCGTAATTTACTCTAGAAGTTATGCTTATTAACTCTACTTTTAAATTTTATAATCATCATTGGTCAAGAATAATAAAATTGTACTTTTTCCTTTTTAAAATTAAATGTAGAAAGGTTTTCCTTCAAAGTAAATGGTATATTTTGGCTGATCAGCTATTATTAACATTGTAATTCATATTTGCTTTTTAGTTTTCCTGATAGCTACAGGAATTAACGAAATAATTTTGTTATGGATGAGATACCTTCTTAACAGAAAAGTGAAACTATTTTTATACTCCATTTTCTTGGATTTCTTTTATTTGTTAAAAAAAGGAAGATTCACTCAATCTGGCCACCACATATAAATTACCATAAATTAAGAACCATGTTATTCAACTTTCTTCTTAGATTATGAACTCCTTAAAGCGAGGCTCTTTTTATCCTTATCATCTCAAATAATATTGGATATGTGGGAGGCAGTCAGTAAATATTTAAAGGATCAAATTATTGGTTTTAAAGTTTCTAAATAGCATTTCAGTCCTTTATTATAAGATCTATTCTACAAGGTACTACTGCTTATAAATATAGCTGGTACTATAGATTATTCGGTATATCTACTCTTATAAGTAATAAAACCTTTATAGATTTTAGATCCTACATTGTTTTATCTTTAAATTAAAATTGAAATTTGAAGAGGTTTTTAAGAGATTTCTAATTTCTAATTTCTTTGATGAATTATAAAATATTTTGAAGGATTATTAAGTGGATTATTTAATGTGCTCTAACTTTTCTTAAAATATTATTACATCTGCCTCTTCCAGTTTTTTTTCTTTTGTATTTTGAATGCTTCTGTTACACACATGCTCTCCTCTTAATCTTTGCATTTCTTCTTTTTATGGTAGTAGCTCTTGAGAACATCCAGGTCTTTGTGTCATTTCAGTGACTTATAGGATGTTTTAAAGCCTAAGAAAGTTAGTTGAGACTTTGAAAGCCAAAAAAGTGCATGAGTCCATTTCATACCTGCAGTCCTTCGCTTATACATCCAAGTTTCTTTCCATGTAGTTAGAAACAATTTCTTCAGAATGTTCCTCCTTTCCCCAAGGATTGATAAACACCCACATTTCAGCTATTTTCTGGAAACTGAAGTTATCTCTTCCTTAGTTTTATTATCCGGGATTTACTTATTCATGCACACTCTTCCTCTAAGAATACGACTGCATTAAAATTCTTAGCTCAGTAAATACCATTGCAAGAATTTTCATAGCCATAAAGTGATTTAAAAATGCACTGAGAAGGTGGAACTGTTATGAAGTGGAATTTTGCTATCTATATATCATCAATTATTTTAAGGAACCACTTGTTTATGTATCAGAAACACAAGCTCATCCAACAGAGCAAAGAATGCTTCCTGTTAGGCTTGGGATTCTTTGGTATATTAATCCTAGGCACCCTGTGAAAGAAATGTGCAGGGTTGAAATTAAAAGGCACATCTAGTGTAGGAAAAAAAAAAAATAAAAAACATGTCATCTGGGCCATGATTTACTCGTCTTCATTTTCTGAGCTCAACCCCTAAGAACGTCTAGTGGTGAGCAGAACGAATGAGAGCAAATTAACTTTCATTTTCCAGCAGGGGGAGATGGGAGATGCGCAGGAGTGAATCAATCACCCCGCCACTCACCGCACCGACAGCATTCATCCGCGTGAGCAAACTTCTGTGTGGGCAATGCCAGTGAAATTAATTTCTTGAGCGAGTTTACTGCTTACATTCAGGACGTCTCATCTTTCTGGCAATCAGGATAAATTGTGTCTCAGTAATAACATTGTAGCAAGCTATTCTTTACCGCGAGGGGCCGGTAATGACTGTGTCTTACATTTGCATTAATTCTGACAAGATTTACTGGTGCTTGCTGATCTGTAAATTTCAAAATGGCAAACGGCAGCAAAGGTCAACACAGCAATAATATTAATAGCTTTAGAAAAAGGTTGAGAGACTTGGAGATTCCACACGATAGCCTGGGTGAGAGGGAAATTCAGTGAGTGTCTGTTATCTTCACCCTTTCTATTACTTCACCTTTTCTTTTATAAGGCAATTATAGTACCCTAGCAAAAGAAGCTTGGGGTCAAAAAGGGAATATAGTTTAATCATAAGTCATGTTTTTTCCAGAATCTATTTCTTATTAAAAAAAAAAAAACTTGGAAAATATGATGGAAATATATAGATCCTTGGATATTATAGTTTTTAGCTATAGCACATAGTTGGAATTTTTTGAAGGTTAAGGACAACTCAATAACACTTGACCATTCTCCTTTATAATATATTCCTAATTAAGTGGAAAAATCAGAGTTAGAAAGGCACTTTTAAATAGAAAGAGATATTGTTACCTTGATTATTTAGCTTTCTAATAGGAGAAATGTGTTCTGTATCATCCTGGATTTTTCATCTTGTGTGAAACCTTTCCTGATATTTCTACAATGAATTAAACATTCCCTCTTCTATATCATCTCTTACCCAGATGGCATAGAAGCTTCTTGCTGTTGATGCGCTCTTTAAATTGTCCTGTAATTTTTTTGATTGCTTATCACTGTCTCTTTCTAGACTCTACAGGGTAGGAATTGTGTACTTTTCATATATCAGAGTACCCAGCTCATAATAGATGCTTCATTAATATTGTCTTGAAAGCCAAACCATCTGAAGACACTTTGGCAACTGTGTACTTTGTGGTCAGACACCTCTTTTCTCTATATATGAAAAGAGGGGTCATATAATTTTAGTGTATGGAGCAAGAGGTTCCTGTGGGAAAGATGTAATGTGTAGAACATCCAGACTGGACTTACCCCAAGGCAGTTGACTAAAGTTGTCATGTGTGGTTTGACTAATCCGGATATCCACCTTGAATGAAACCTGGATGAATTCTTTAGTTTAGGCATCTTGAAGAACACAGAAGAATGGAGGTAGAATAACTGAATCCATTATGTGGGGAGAGAACTAAGTGCAATTTTCTCTGTAGTTAAATTTTAGGGGTATTAAGTCCAGCAAACTGTAAATGATATTGAAAGGTCTGGCATAAAGCCTGTTAGTTTTTTTCTCACTGAAGACATTGAGAAAATTCTAAAGCAGGAAAGAAAATTTTTCCTAATTTTACCTAAATTCTCTTTTTATTTTGTTGTTTTAAGTTTTCTAGACCTTGTGGTGATCTGAGCCAATATTTTCCTTGCATTAGAAACTTATTATTCATTGCAGAAAAATCTCAATCTTTACTCACAGAGTCTTTATTGATTAGGTTCCAAAGGAAGTTTTGTCCCATTAATGAACTGGTATAAATGCTCTTGGATAAATTTTCTGTCTGTTTTTAGCTCTATTTGTCTTTCTCTGATCTCTGTATGCTCTGAATTTTTCAGAATGTATCTTAAATTTCCCTCCTGATATAGCAATTGGAGAGGCTGTATTCTGTCCTTTTGGTGAGGAGAATTATTTCCTGAATGGGTTCTGAGCCAAAGCAGAGCTTACATTGGGCTGAAGGGCCATGCCAGCTTCTCTGTGACATAGTTCAATATATTTTCTGGCTAAAATGACTCATTGTTTACCTTTTGAATCATTTCACATCTGGTTAGACACAAGCCTTGGAGAGGACATAGACATGAAAGTTGGCAAACACATGTATTGATATTTATTCAGACACTTGCAACTCCTAACATGCCTGGTGTCATAAAGAACTGAATCATAAGGCATGGCCACTATTGGGAGAGACCTATTCTCAGCAGATGCACTATGGTAGAGTGAATTACCACCCCTAATTCTTCACCTGTCCTTATATTTCTGTGCTTTGCTGTATAAATGAAAGTTCTTCCACTGCTGGCCAAGGGTACTTTCCCACCCCTAAGTTAGAGCTTGTGATTTGCTTTGGCCAATGGTATGTCAGCAAGCACAACACAAAGACTTGAAATGTGCTTGAATGGTTGGGGTTTCCTGTTCATTTCTTTGCCATTGTCATGTGAAGAGCTTCCTGTATATAGCAGCTGTTCTTTCAGCATGGGCACCAGAATGAACATACTGGGGTAGATCTGGGCCCAACCTATAAAGAATAGATAAGCCCAGAAGGATCTGCAAGTTGAAGCCAATTTGCCCAGCTCAGGTATGCTTACCTTCTTCTATGACCAGCAATCGTGAATGAGAATAAATGGTGGCTGATTTAAGAAAATGCTTCTGAACTGGGTGCAACTTTGCCCCTCCAAGGGCATTTGGTGATGTCTGGAAGCAGTTTTGGTTAATACAAATTGGGGGATACTACTGGCATCTAGTGGTTAGAAGCCAGAGATGTTGATAAGCATTCTATAATACACAGGATCACCCCCTACTATAAAGAATTACCCAACTACAAAATGTTGATAGTGCTGCTATAAAGAAACCCTGTCTAAAATAATAGCTGACCGATATACCCACCATCTTCTACTAGTTGTTCCCTGGCCCCCATGAAATAAGAGTCATAATAGTTCAGAGCTCTAAACTATCATTGGACCAAAGTTTCCTAGTGAGAAGAACTTTTATACCTTTAAGGCATGATTCTATGCCATGTTGCAGTTTTTGTCACCATAGTTAATAGACCTAGATAAGACCTATGTTCTTGGGGGGAAATCCAACAACCTCCTTCTTCTTTTCTTCTTTTCTTTCTCTAGGACCCTTTTGCATTTCTTTCTCACTCCTATTCTTTCTTTTTGGATCCTTCTGAGTTTGCTTCCAGGCCCCATGATATACCGTGTTTCTCCAAAAATAAGACCTACCCATAAAATCCTAGCAGGATTTCAAAGCATTTGCACAATATAAGCCCTACCTGGAAAATAAGACCTAGTGATGGGCATGGCTACGCAGTGCATCTGCACAACCCATGCATTTCCTTGTGGAGCAGTAAAGAAGACCAGCAGCCCTTCTCATCTGCCCCATGGTGACAACTACTAACCCAGAGGTGACTGGAAAGGTGCGGGCAGCCCCACCAACAAGGTTGGCTCCCCCTGTCAGGTCCTGGCCATCCTGTGCGTGCTGCAAGCTGAGGCTTTGAGGGGAAAATAACACATCCCCTGAAAATAAGCCCTAGGGTGTCTTCTTGAGGAAAAATAAATATAAGACCCTGTCTTATTTTCGGGGAAACGTGTAGGTTTGGTTTGATTAAGCGTGAGGACTTTCTGTTACTTGCTCAGCTATAAATACAATGGTACTTTAGTTTCCATTCTGCTGTTTTGCTTAGTGCATGGGACCCCCACAGGAACTCCACAGAGACAAAGTGTGTTTGACATGATAGGATGCAGGCAGTTCTTGGTACGATCAAGTGGCACTGAAACCTCTCCTTTAGAACCTCACAGGCTCACCGCTGTTAAATTGTCTGGTAAAAATGTTAAGTTCAATAGATGTTTGAAGAAGGAGGTGTGGAAGTCACTGGGAAAGACTTAATGGATAAAATGGGAAACATTCAACACTTGGCTTTTGAGTATTCAACACCTTTCAAAATGTAGCCTCATTACTTTTTCCAGGCTATCTACCCTAGTCTTTTTCATGCACTTCACACACCAATCAAACCAGAAGACTGACTGCTTTTCATATATGCTTGAAGTAATTATTGATAGGTAAGGAATTACTCTTGCCATTTAAAACATTTTCTGACTTTTGTAGTTTGTTACTTTCTTGTTCTATTACTTTCTTCATTTGAAACTTGATAATTTTTTTTCTTGTTGTAGTATGCTTTGGTTCCTTCCTCTTTATATTTTGTGTCTGCTGGAGGTTTTATCTTATGGTTACCATGAAACTTACATTAAGATATGTATAGTTATAAGAGTCTATTTTTAAGTTGCTAACAACTTCAACCATGTACAAAACCCCCACATTTCTATTTCCCCCTCACATTGTATGTTTGTTGAGTTCTTTATCTGCTTTCTCTTGTAACTTGCTGAGCTTCCTTAAAACTATTAGTTTGAATTATTTTTCAGGCTATTTATAAATCTTCATATTTTTGTTGTCAGTTACTGGAGCTTTATTAGTTTTATTTGGTGATATCATGGTTGCCTAATTCTTTTTTCTGCTTTTTTTTTTTTTTCTTTTTTTGGTACCCCAGGTGGGACTAATTCTTAATTTTATATGCAGCTATGCACTGATGTCTGTGCATTTGAAGGAGCAATCACCTCTTTGCAGACTGGCTTTGGTAGGTATAGAACTTTTTAAATAGGGTTTCTGGACTAATAGGTCTGCCTCTGGGATTACAGTTGATTGGTGCTGGAGCAGGGTCACATGGCTGCTGCTGGGTCTGTGGGCCTCTTACCAGGTGTAGTTCCTGTCAGATTCAGGTCAATGGGAATGTCTCCCAACAGAAATGGGACTGCCTCCAGGACCATGGTCAATGGGACCGCCTCAAGGACCATGGTTGAAAACAGCTGGAAATTGGCCATGGGGCTGCTTCTGGTTCTATAGTCAAATTTGAAGATGGTAAACTTGTTACCAATGATGTGGATGGGTGTGGCTTCTGCCTAGTTACTGAGTGGGCTCCCCCTCAGGCTCTGGGTAGGTTCCTGGGTGAGCAGGACTGCCTCCAGAGCAATGGCAGAGAGAGACTATAGCTGTTTCACAGGCCTGCTTCAGGATCTGTAGTTGGGTCTGAGTTTGGTGGACTTCTTCCCAGGGACATGGATAGGTGTTGCTCCTCAACAGATGCAACAGATGGGGCTAGTTTCAGAATTGTGACCAAACAGGCCTGGAGCTGAGTCTACAGGGGCAGGGGGCTGCTTTCAGTCTGAATGGGAACATATTCAGTGAGGTTGCTATTGGTATGTAGGTCTGCTTTCTCAAAGTGGCTCTCCTTTGTTTTGGGCTTCACTGGCTTTCACATACGCAGATCCCAAAATTCTACAAAGGCACTTTTGTCCACAGATGGATGCCAGATCATTTTTTTTGTGAGGGATGTGAGATGGGTATCTTTTATTCTGCCAACTTGCTGATGTCACTCTCCCACAGATGTATTTTTGAGGAGTAATAATAGAGTTAATGTTTGCAGCTGTGAGAAATGAATGTAGAAGCCTCCTTGAGATTATCTAAGCCTTACTACTATTTAAAAATGAATATTTAAGCATCACGAAGTGAAAAACTGTGGCAAATGTATGCCTTTCCATCATGAAGATTGGCTTATGTTGGAAAATCCCAGCTTATCTTGAACTATATTTCTTCTAAGTTTGGATATAGAACAAAGCTTATTAATTATGTAAGAAGCATTTGAAATTTAGACTGTAATGAATTTGTTAGGACCTTCTAGGCTTCTGACCTACTGTGCTAACAAAATGATTCTTAGCCTTAGGTTTGAGTGAGCAAATGATCTCTGGGAGTTTTGGGAATGTAATCAAGTTTCTTTTTTAAAAAAATCAATACCATGGGTGATTTGTTATTAGAATCAAGGAATGAGCAGGAGATATAGTTTTAGGCTTAGATATCAAGCTTCAGTGTATTGTCCATTCTTCTGT
Source organism: Microcebus murinus (assembly GCF_040939455.1). Taxonomy (NCBI): domain Eukaryota; kingdom Metazoa; phylum Chordata; class Mammalia; order Primates; family Cheirogaleidae; genus Microcebus; species Microcebus murinus. The sequence goes on along the minus strand of NC_134109.1, from coordinate 51,082,258 downwards.
TGATTCTCAGAGTGATTAAGTAATTCACTTGTGGCGCTAAAAGAAGTCAGAAGAAGAACAATGATCTGACCTCTCTGACTCCAGAAATTTCCCCCACTTACATCTTCTTTGGCTCCTGAAATGCAATGTGCCTAGGAAAAGAACCCCATGAGGAAGGAACAGTGACTTTCCAATATAACTAGTAAGCATGATATAAGGATGGGATTGGTCAAGAATAGTGTTAGTGTATTTATCACAGATCTCTTCTCCTAGAAGAAAAATTGAGAAGTGATAAAGAGATTGGAATAGAAAAGTAAGAAAGTGATTAGAAAGTGCAAACACGAATACTTGAATTCTGACCTTTTGCTCTCTGACCTTTCTGAACCCATTCATTTTTCAGTTGTGTTCTTGTCCTCACTCGTTAAATGTCTTCTTTCCTTGACATCTGTATTTATAGCTGTTCTTTTGCATAATAGAATACTCAGCTTGTGTGAGTTTAATGTGTCTCCTTTAAATATATGATGAGTGTAGCTTCTTTCTATGCTGCATCAAGAATATTTGTCTCACAAGCACAGGAATGATACACTTAAGATGCATTAATGGAATGATGTTTAAGTGAAAGCCATTCTTCATTTCACATCATCTAGCACTCTTCTTTTAGAGAAAAGTATATTATTCAAAGGCATATTTAAGCAGAAGAATTTTCACCAGAGTTAGCCACTGTATCACAGAGCAGAAATGAAAATTGTATGCTACTTATAGCCCAAGCGCAACTGTCTTATTGAACATTTAGCAGATTGTACCAATGCTGTGATTAAAGAGAAACTATCAAGAGAAGAAGTTTTCTAAGTTACAGGCCAAAAAATGCATTGAATTTTAGTCAGATATGGCACATGTTGAATTATAATTATTAATGGAGTCTCTCTACTCTTTTTAGAAGGGAGTACACAGCACATCAACAGCCCTCTGTTCTTTGCTTTGTATTCCTTCAGACAGTTTAAGTGACCACAATCGAATCTCCTGTTAATTTTTGTCCAAACTTATTTTGCTATCAAATAAATGATGCCATTTTGGAACAATTTGTTCAGCTACTGTGATTTTAAGGTTTACATTTTTGTTCACTGAACAAATTCTTAATTATCTAAGGGCAATTGAAATGCTCCACAAATCTTTGTGCAGTCAAAGTTATTTCTGTGAATAATGTACAAACTAACCTCTTGGGAGCCCATCTATATTTGAAAGGTTTACTAATGGGCTGCTTCTTCCCCTTGCACATATGCTGGTTTATAATTTACAGCAGCCCTCCAGGAGCTATGTCTAATCCCACAGCCCTGCCACACATCACAGCACATTGCTCTCAGCTGCCACAAATCCCTGGCTGGAAACTTTCTGTTCTCTTTTTTGCCTACAGTTTATGGCATTTTGTTTCTACAGTTTTAGTATTTCCAGTTACTTAATGGAGTACAAAACATATTCAGTTTTATGTCATTAAAATCTTTTAATAACTTTTTTCTTTGTTGCTGTCGATTTACATTTTCTATACTATTTTTAATTTTTATCTCAATACATGAGTTATCATTATTTTTATAATTTTATAATTTTTTAATACTTTTTATGATTTTTATCATTATTTCTTTTTATAGTCAAGTGATTGGTTAAGGAGTCAAAACAATTGGAATGTTCTGAGAGTATGTTTATGACTGTTTCTTCCATTGCTGTTTACTACCACCAATCATTCTGCCAGATCTGTTTCTTCCTTTGCCTTTGTGGATATTTCTTCAAGGATAAATCTCTTTGGTAATAGCAGTTGTCTTTTGTCTTTGTGTTTCCTAGGCATATGTTCGCACTTGGATTTGTGGAATGGAAGAAAGCCAAGTTAATTATACTTTATTCTCTCAGTTCTTGACATGCATTTTCAAACAGATTGCCATCGTGTTAACATAATGTCTCCTATATTAGGGACCTCTATTAAAGGAAATGAATATCATTATGTTATTTTTAGTTCCCACATTCCTAAATAATTTAAAGGACAAAATTTAGGAATATGTTTTTAGCATTTTCCTCCCATTTTATTATCTATTTTATTTCTTTCCTAAATGCAGCCCAATACCTCCTTTTTATTTTTTCTCCTATTTGACTGATTTTTACAATTGTGCTTTTCATCCTACTTCCACTTAGATGCAAAGTAGATACATTTGCTTTGGGGTCTGAAACTGACAAAGACTTCAGATCTTTCTTTCAAGAGGAAATTTCCTTCTTACAATTAGTGAAAATTCCCTTAGCTTGTTGAATTTAGAGCATATCCTGTAGTCAAGCCATTTTTTTCACTTTTTTCTTCTTGTCGTTTCCAATTTTATTTTGCTTTTCTTACTATAATCTGAAAACTGTATATTTAAAAGGAAAAAATAATAAATTGTCTGTCTGTGGTATAGGAAAGTTAGTTTTTGCATCAGTGCTTCAGTTTATTAAAAGCTGTGGTTACAAAAAAATCATCATTAACAGCAAGTTGTTTGTTATAATAATCATCCTTCTAAATCTTTTTACTGTTTCTTGAGATTTGTCACATCCTTGGGACTATGTCAAAACTAGCTACAGGGACAAGGATTATACTGTATGGAAAGTCATTCCACTTAACACTCAATTTCTCTGTGAAACAGAAACTGCTCTAAAAAAGTAAAGTTTATTAATTAAAAAAAGAGAGAGAGGGAAAAAACCTAGTTGATGTCTACGGAGAAGGGAGATTCAAGCTATCTTGGATACAGCAGTATGGAATAGCCATGGGAATATAGCATTCAAGCCATAATGGCTGATTTACATTGGTAATACAACATTCTCCCTTTCCTATTAAACTTTTTGTCAGGAGAAATGATTGATCATGTGGCATTTTCTTTTTCATTACATTCTCTGTGATGAGAATGTGAGACTGTGCAATGCCTATTACATTTTATGAATGATGGCTGGGTGCAGTAACATTTTGATTTGGCTTTTGACTACATTGTATTGTTGGCCAAATCTCTCATTCTGTTTGACTATGCAGCATTCTGATGGAATGCTTCAAAGAGTTAGATAATCCAAATGCAGAATACTAAGAACTTATAATTCAAAGACAGCATCAATCACACAAGGCTATTGTCCTATTATTAATAAAACAAGATTGGAATGAGATATCATAATATGAACTGTTCTCATTAGAAGATTGTTATTCAAATTGGACAAGGAGGAAATTGAAACCAATACTATTCAAACTAATTTATTGCATTTTTTTCCCTTAAAACATGCAGTAACACTGGTGAACCATTGGGCAGTTTTAGCATTTTTAAATACAGATACAAAAGGCATAAGAAGTGTAAGTATCATATTTTTGAATTGTAGAATGTTAGTGCCAATTACTGGCCATAAGTTACTTGTAAACCCTCAAAGGGTGGCTGTAACCCTGGGACACAGGAAGGAATCAGGGTGCAGCAGGAAGCATGAATGTACTTTCAGTTCTGTTGGGTAGTAGGCTCAGCACACTGATTAATTTTTTCTTTTTTCTTTCTCTCTCTCTTTTCTTTCTTTCTTTTTTTTTGATTCAGTCTCCTGTTGCAAGAGATTTCATTCTTATCAGTCTTGATCATCATGATCCTTTCTTGGATACCATGACAACATTTATTCTGTTCCTGGAGAGAACAACTGCGTATTGGGATTTGGGGAAATATGGGATGAAGATGTTCAACAAAATCTTCTCACTAATGTGAAAGATATTGCTATTCACTTTGGTTCAATGCTGTGACAGCTCAGGTCAAATTCCTAAGGTGACTCTGAAGTGAATTCCATTGTCTGTAAGTTTCTTGAGTTATTAATACAGCATGACAACATGCCAGTTGGTACACTCCGCCTTTGTACCTTCATCACCTTCATGAAACAATAACCGCCTTAAAAGCAGCAACTCTGAATTTATCATTGTGTTCATCACAGTTTTGGGTGTTTGGTACCTTACATTTAATAGGTGTTCAGTAAATATTTATAGAATTGAGAGCCTAATAAGAGGAAATAAGCTTACATTACGCAGCAGATAGCATTTTAATTACTTTCACTGTTGAGCTTACTATGTGGATATTAAGGGATACTAAATGGCTGTTTCTAAATGTCTCTTTATCTGTTCTACTACATTTATTGAGTCCTACATGCCCAGTGTTGTGCTGGGAGCTTGGGACAGAGAGGGTTCATTAAGAGGCCAGGCCCTCAAGGAGTTCCCAGCAACAGGACATCTTTAGGGATATTTAGCTAACATACTTGATAGATTAGATCAGAGGTTAGACAACAGTGTTGCTGAGGTAGAGATAAATGGTTTAATTCTTTCAGCTTATTTAGCCAGACACCATTCTTTATGGCTTCTCTTAGGCCTATGTTGCTGGTCACAAGTGGGACCTGGTGATAGAATATGTGTGAATCTGTGTCAGATAAATACTACTATGGGGAAAACACTTCCAAAACATGTTACCAAAGGTGATCAGTAGCATTATCTCCTCTTACAAAGAACATTTTCACTTCTAAGATTTTTCTGTTATTGTTGTTCTTCTAGCCTTTCCGTTATGTATACTAATTCTTACAGTTATGTAAAACTAATTTCAACTCCTTTTTTTCACTCTGTTAAAGTAAAACATCTATATATCTACATAGTTAGATAGTTAGAATGAACAATATTTGATATACAGCAAAGTGAATTTCAACTTTTGTTTCCAAATTAACCCTGGATTGTTTACAGGAAAATGGCTTGGTCTTTAGGGACCTTTTTTGTGTAATTGTGGCTGACTTTAGTTGTTTTAAGATAGGTTGTAGTGCTAGTAGCATTTGTCTAAAATCTGCTAGCCTACACAAAGTCTTTGGGAGAATTATAAAAAGGAAGCTTTTCTGGGAAGGTGAATTAGAAAGAGGCAACTTTTTTCTGTAGCCAGATGCAGCCCCACATTAGGGTACAGTGAGCAGAGGTCAGACATGGATTGGATTTCAGCTCTACTCATACCCTCTGCCATATCTCTTTGTGCTTTGGACAAAATATACAAATATAGGTGGTAGCCCTGACACTTGGCATTGAAATAAAATTTTATTTGTGCCTCTATTAATGATATATGCCTTTTTTTAACCATAAAATGAGGGCTGATCTTATTTTTATAATTTATAATCTTATTTTTATAATTTTATAATCTTATTTTTATAATTTTATAATTTATAATAAAGATTGTCCATTTAAAAATAAAGATTTTTCATAAAGATTGTCCATTTAAAAATAATACTAAGTATGTATTTACTGATATTGGTGATGTTGAACATTTTTGTAGGTTTGTTGCCCACTTGTATATATTCTTTTGAAAGATTTCTCTTCATGTCTTTTGCCCAATTTTTAATGGGGTTGTTTTTTTTTTCTTATTTGAGTTCTTTGTAGAATCTGGACATTAGACCTTTATCAGATGTACAGTTTGTAAATATTTTCTCCCATTCTGTAGGTTTTATATTTACTCTGTTGTTTATTTCCTTTGATGTAGAAGCTTTTTAATTTAATTAAGTCCCATTTATTTATCTTTGTATTGCCTTTGGGGTCATAGTCATAAATTCTTTGCCTAAGCCAATGTCTAGAAGAGTTTTTCCTTATTTCTCTCTCTTTCATTTCTGCATATTATGAGGGTACAAATGTTTAGGTTATGTATATTGCCCTCCCCCTCCTCCCCCCTGAGTCAGAGCTTCAAGTGTGTCCATCTCCCAGATGGTATGCATTGCACTCATTATATGTGTATATACCCATCTCCTGATATCCTGATGTCCGATAAATGTTATTCCTATATGTGCACTTAGGTGTTGATCAGTTAATACCAATTTTCTGGTGAGTACATGTGGTGCTTGTTTTTCCATTCTTGGGATACTTCACTTAGTAGAATGGGTTCCAGCTCTATCCAGGAAAATACAATACTTTTCTTATAGAATTTTTATGGTTTCATGCCTTACGTTTAAGTCTTTTGTCCATCTTAAATTATTTTTTTTGTATATGGTGAGAGATGGGGGTCCTGTTTCATTCTTCTGCATGTGGTTAAAGAACAATGGAAACCAAGAAGGAGAAGATCGGAGGGAGATGAGCGGTAAAACCTACCTGGTACAATGAACACTATTCTAGTGATGGCCCTGACTTTAAGTATTCTACAAGATATCCATGTAATGAAAATATTTGTACCCTCTTAAGATTTTGAAATAAAATAATAACAAAAAGAGTGAGAGGAAGCTTTTTGAGGCAATAAATAGGTATATGACATAGACTATGGTGATGGTTTTATGGATCTATATTTATCTTTAAACTCATTGAATTGCACACATTAAATATGTACAGCTTTCTATGTCAAACCTATTTTAATGAAGTGTTTAAACAAATCTGCTAATGACACATCTCAGGACTCATTATACAAGTTCTCTCACATAATGCTTAAGAGAACTTGGTGTCATGAGAGATCAGCTTAGTGCTACTTTATGGGTTCTCTGGGATAGGTGTGACTGGAAATTGTGGGAAAGTGAAGAGCATGAAACAATCTAAGTGTTTTTTAATGGGTGACAAGTGTGTAGTACATGTTATCATCTTTATAAATAATCTTTGACATATAATATTCATACTCTATATTGTTTTGTGAAGAACCTAGCAGAATTGTTATTTTTTAACTGCATCATGATGTATTGCAAGATTTCAGTGTTAAAGGCCAAGGTTTCCCTTTTAACCTAATGGGTTAAGAAGTGTCGTCTTAATACATTATAGTATCACGTTGACCTTGATTGTTTCTGACTCTTTCTTCATTGCAATGTAAATTCTGTTGGGACAAGGCCTTATTGTATGGTTCATACCAGTATGTCCAGATTCTGTAATTGTGTCACTACATTGAGTATATTTCCAACATATATTTGAATAAATAAAAAATTAATGGCTATTATTAATATTTGCCATTTGATATTAGAATACATTCTTAAATGTGGTTATGTCATACATCATTTTAATGTGCACTTCTCACTTTTTGTTTTTTTGTTAATGACTTGTTACTTGCTATTTATTTTATATTTAATTTAGACTATGGAATTGATGTTAGAGAAAAAGCAAATTTGAGCAATTTTCTTATTCTAGTTCAAAATGGGTCATACAGCAGCGGGACAACTGGCAGCAGCAACAATGCATTTGAGCCAGGAACTGTTAATGAACGTTCAGTGCAGTGGTGGTTCAAGAAGTTTTGCAAAGGAGACGAGATCTTTGAAGATTAGGAGTGCAGTGGCTGGCCACAGGAAGTTGACAACGACCGATCCAGAGCAATCATTGAAGCTGATCCTCTTATAAGTACAGGAGAAGTTGCTGAAGAACTCAGCATTGACCATTCTATAGATGTTCCTCATTTGAAGCAAACTGGAAAGGTGAAAGAGATCAATAAGTGGGTGCCTCATGAGCTGACTGAAAATAAAAAAAAATCGTCATTTTGAAGTGTTGTCTTCTTGTACACAACAACAAATCATTTCTCGATTGGATTGTGATGTGTGATGAAAAGTGGATTTTATACAACAATTGGCAATGGTGAGCTCAGTGCTTGGACCAAGAAGAATCTCCAAAGCATTCTCCAAAGCCAAACTTGCACCAAAAAAAGGGTCATGGTCACTGTTTGGTGGTCTGCTGCCAGTCTGATCCACTACAGCTTTCTGAATCCCAGTGACACCATTACATTTAAGAAGTATGGTCAGCAAATCAATGAGATGCACCGAAAGCTGCAACACCTGCAGCTGACATTGGTCAACAGAAAGGGCTCAATTCTTCTCCACAACAATGCCTGACTGCATGTCACACAACAAACACTTCAAAATTGAACAAATTGGGCTACGAAAGTTTTGCCACATTCACCATATTCACCTGACCTCTTGTCAAGTACCACTTCTTCAGCATCTCAACAACTCTTTGCAGGGAAAATGCTTCCACAACCAGCAGGGTGCAGAAAATGCTTTCCAAGAGTTCGTGGAATCCTGAAGCACAGATTTTACACTACAGGAATAAACAAACTTATTTCTCGTTGACAAAAATGTGTTGATTGTAATGGTTCCTATTTTAATTAATAAAGATGTGTTTTAGCCTGGTTATGATGACTTAAAATTCATGATCTGAAACCACAATTACTTTTGCACCAAACTAATATATCACATTAAATTTTCATTAAATTTAAAATGTGCTGATTTTTCATACCTACTCTAGGACTAGATGAAATATCCAAAGAACAATTTGCAATTAAACTTAGAACATTTTTAGTGAATCTTGAATTGATTGCTGGCGAGTTTCTTTGACTAAGAAGAGCTTATAGGGAGCCTACAGGGAATAAATCAATCAGTACCATAAATTAAGAGAAAACCAGGTATGGCTACTAGAAATCAGAGGGTGTACTCCGCCATTATCCTAGCCCTCATCGTATCTTTGTGGGTGGTTCTGGCCAGAAGGTAGCTAAAGAAATGAGAGTGGAACAAGTTTAGAAAAATGTACACTAAATGGAAAGGACATTTAATCAAGTTTGGATTTGCAGTAAAATTATTTATTTTAATATATGTTTTTGCCAATTTTTAGTATCAACTGAATAAATTTTCTGGCAAGTTGATTATGTGGTTTGTTTGTGGCCCTAACCTTCAAAAATATAGTGAATGGTGTGGTGTGTGTGTATAAAACTGTTTAAATTCTTATTTGCCAAAAATACTTCTGGTTTATTTTAAGAATAAATGTGAGTTCTAACATGAATTTTCTACATTTAGGAAAGATAGGAGAAGTCTTGACAGATGACCTAAAATCATATATGAATGCAGATCAGGTGATTGTTAGCATTTTCATTTGTGCTGCTAATTAATTGGCAGATATTTGTAACTCCACACAAACCAACACTCTTGTAAATTATTCCACTACATATTCAGTAAGGCAGAACATAGTAGAATGACTCTGAGATAGGATCATAATTTGAAATGATACACAGTATATGACTTGTTCTATAACATCCTAAGAATAGATAGCACAGTTCAGCATTATAATTTGATCCATATGAGACTCCAGTGTAGAACTGGATTTACTACATGGCAGAGAAGCAGTAATCTATCCTACTTTAGAGACTCAGGGAAGGGCTCTACATGAGGAAGGGCCCTTTTCCCCAAATATCTCTATCCTACTTAGGGGTGATCATACATCTCCTTTCCCCCAGACCAGTCATGTTTTATGTTTGTTGCCAGGGCATAATTATTAATAGTGCCCCCTTCACTCTCAAAAGTGTCCCTGTTTTGACCAAAAGTTGTCTGGACATAATACCACTAATTATTTGCCCTGAACACTAGACTTAGTCATTTATACTTTAGTGTGAATGCAATTTAGAACCTTTCCTAAAGGTAGGGTTTTTATTAAAAAATCAAATAAGGAGGAGACGTAGACTCTAAGAAGGGGTACGTAACTGGAAGGTTGGGCAAACAAAGGCCAACTTATTCTATTTCACAGTTTTCCCAGAGAAATACCTTTCAGGAATCTATACTTTAAGTGGATTTACTCAGTTTTATGGGGCTTATTCCCCTTCTTTTTGATGTGGTAACTAGAACAAGAAAATGAGAAACAAAAACCCTGGAAAAATTATTGATCATTTTCCCTTTGATCAGTAACTGCCTATTTTTTTGTCATTTTTATTAATAGCATTTCAACTTTAATGTCTATCTCCCTCGGCTTCTCTTTTTGTCTCTGGGCTTCCTATTATGTTTTCCCTTTTCTTGTTTACTCTTTTCCATATACGTCTGTCTCTGTTTCCCTCTGTCCTTCTGTATCTCATCTTCCTCTACCTCTTTCTATGTTTGATGCTATTTTTGCTTTTATGTGCTATGTCCTAAAACAGTAAGTCCAAGACCTCGACATATATATCAGAGTGCTCTGATATATTTATATAGCTTGAATTTTGACACATGCTGATATAATTGTTACCTTTGGACAGCTGTAATTTATCAGTTTTCTTGTGACCTTAATTATATTTGCATAACAATTTATTTGCCTTTTCTTCAGTCAATAACATTTTGGAGCAAGTGATGTAGACTCAGGACTTTGATAAGCCTTGCGGGAAGTTTAGTAGAGTAGAGCAGTAGCTCTCATACCCAAAAGGTTGGTTACAGTATAGTTAGGGAAAATGTAGACATGATGACAACACTTGAAATTTTAGTGCACAGTGCAAGTCAGAATGTGGACTGCTACCAATTTATAAATAGGGTATGTTTCAAGATTATTTGTAAGATATTGTCTTGGAAATTAGAATGCTTTTTCCTCACAGGAAAAAAAAAACAAAACACATCAATGTGGCCATAATAATCCCATCTAGGAAAGATACTTATGCTTATAATTAATTGGATTAATGTTCTATGGAGCTTAAATGCTCCTAAGAGAAAATAATCCTAAATTTTAACTGGGATAGTAGAAACATATCTTTCTTCTCTGGGGCTGGGGTATGCCTCTGGTAGCAGGAGGATAAATGAGAACTAGGAAAGAGGGAGACATAACCATTTTGTGCAGGTGGTTTCCAAAGTTGGTGTTTACAATTAGGGCAATTTGAGGATAGTAAAGTCCTAAGCTATGTGGTAGAAATGTATAGAAGTTCTAAGGAAAAGGAAACTAGTGAAAGATTGAGCGGCCATGATAGGCTGGAAGGATATAAGACTTTAACAAGATATTAAAAAATTGATGACTTCATATCTATATTTTATATCATTTTCCTATAATTTATTATGTTTAATTCCTTTGTGGGTTAGTCCCTTTCTTCATCCCCAAATGTCTTAGTGGTTGAAATCTGCCAGTTGGCTATTGTTATATTATTGCAGTGTCCATAAAGCATCTTTCCAGATGGTAGAGAGCAAAAGTATCAAGAGAAGAGAATCTTTAAGCATTGACTTCATACTTCAACTATACACATTTGACTTTTATCTGTACTAGAACCATCTGTATTTGCACATTATCTTTAGAGATATATGGAGGCTGGGAAAATTTCTCTTTGACACCTCACATGAGCTCAGGATATATTTCTACACTGTTCAATTTCATGTTAAGGTTTGCATATTCAACTTTGCTAAGTAAAATTAGAAAGGTATGTTTTTTCTTGAAAGCTAACAGAATGCATTTGAAAATATAACTTCAGAAATTTAGATATAACACCTGTGTGACAAAAAATATGCCACCGTAGAAAGAGCATTAAATTGTAGTCAGAAGATCCAGGAGCTGGTCTTGTTGGCTCAATTTATTAGGTCTGTGATCTTGATGAAGGCATTAACTTTGAAGCTGTTTCTTTATCTGGCAGAAGTAACTAATAATACAGGCCCATTAATCACATAGGAGGTTGTGAGGTTCAAATGATATAAAGAAAAACTGGCATTGCTGTGGAAATGGCTATACAAATCTACAGGTCACTTTATTATTCTCTTGACCTTGAATTATAATCTCACAGTACATACTCTAGACTTCTAGAGTTGGATTACCTCAAGATACCATCTATTCCCCTGCATTTAAGCAGGTAAATAAAAGGATATTGTTATAAGATGCTGGGCTATTAGGCTAACAGCTGTTTTTCAGCTTCTGTTTGCTGCTTGTTTGCTAACCACAGGGCATTATGGGTGCATTATGGGATGCAGAGGAAAAAGACAAAGAACGCTGAGACTGGAGTCTCTCAGCTAGGACCCGGAACAAGTTAGAACCTATCAGGGGCAGGATGAAGTAAGAGACTGTGATCAGCAGAAGCCCACCAATCGCTGTGGGGGGCAGATGCATGATCAGTGCATAAATAGCTTGAGTCTAAAAGGCTTACTGGCACACAGAGGGGGTCCTGGCCCGAAGAAGAGGCCACTGTACTGGCGCTTTGGTGGCTTGGACCCTAGCTCGAGCTATACAATAAAACTCCTTTTGATAATTACAGCCTCAGTGACTCTGTCTCTCTGTCCCACGGCCCTGCGGATTCTGGCTCTAACAACTGTCTCAACGTATGAATGCAGAAATTGAGACCCAGAGAAGTTAACTGACTTGTACATTGTCATACAGACTACACGTAATTAAACACTGAAGGCAGCATTTTTTCCACTACATCAGACTAGCTTTTGCAAAACATAATGCATCTTATTAGAGCAGAATATTTTTAAAGTGTCCTATTGTTTTTTGCTTTAAAAACAAAGAAACACAATTTTTAAAGTTTTTTGTTTTATATTTTAAATTGACATATAATAATTGTATATATTTTTGGTGGTACATAGTGATGTTTCCATACATATAATGTATAGTGATCAGATAAGGGTAATTAGCACATCCATCATCTCAGACATTTATCACTTCTTTATGTTAAGAAAATTCAATATCCTCCTCTAGCTATTAATATTTGAAACTCTATAATACATTATTGTTAACCGTAGTCATCCTACAGGGGTATAGATTGCTAGAATTTATTCCCCTTACCTAGCTGTAATTTTGTATCCTTTAACAAATCTCTTCTCATCCTCCCTTTCCTCATCCTTCCCAGCCTCTAGTATCCTCTGTTATACTTTTTACTTCTAAGGGATCAACTGTTTTCTCTTCCAGTTGTGAGTGAGAACATGCAGTGTTTAATTTTCTGTGCCTGATTTAATTCACTTGACATAATGTCCTCCAGTTCTACCCATGTTGCCACAAATGACATCAGATAGTTTGCAAATATTTTTCTCCTATTCTGTAGGTTATCTTTTTATTCTGTTGATTGTTTATTTTGCTGTGAAGAAATTTTCTTTAAAGAAGGGATACGGAATATCCATAATAGTTACCACTTTCAGAGTGTGAGTTTGAGATTTAGGGTACAGAAGATTCATAATTATAGTTCTTAGGAAGGACATTATTCAGTTTAATTTAAAATATCATTAAAATGCAGAAGAGTTCGTATTTGACCCTTTTTACTTGAGTAACTAAGATCATTAAACATTTCACAGATTACTCATCAATGCCAAATTTGTGAGAAACAGAGTAGATATGAGTATCTTGTAATAAATAGAAGAGTATTTACAATGTTTGCTAACTAAAGCAATTGATATTTAAGTAAAGAGGAGGTAAGCCTTTATTGAATATTCTATCCAAGTAATTAAAAAAGATCAATGGAGCTCAGCCTCAGATAGCTGAGGGCTGTAAATTGGGAAAAAAATTACTTTTATCCAACATTTACCTTACTTTATCCCTGTGGATTTAGAGGGCTATTAGTGAGGTGTGCATGCAGTGAATCAACAGACTATACTATATATTACTCTCCTGATAAGTTACTGCTCTAGCAGTAATCAAAGCAGCTTTAAAAACAATGAACAAAATAAAAATAAGATCAGTAAGCAACCAGCAGAATTTTCTTTAGTCCTAGTTCTATTGTTTATAACTAATTGCTACAAGATGACACACAAAATTTTTCAATCTTGCTTGGCTATTTTCTTTACTGAAAGCACTCACTGTGCTCAAGAGATTTTTGAAGTTGGTTGATTTATGGTTATTTGAATAGGGCAGAAGCTTGAGAAAATTGTCTGCAATGATGTTGTTTAATTGGCTCATTACTATGCTTGATACGAGGTTGTAGAATATGATCCTCTATAGTAAAGTCTCAAAGAAACAAATACAAGTTTAGCTATTTACTCAAACTTTCCCAGTTGGAGGAATTGAGTTATAAATCTTGAATAACTGGGCTTTCCCAAGAGTCTTCTAGTACTTCTGCTGAAACAGAATATACATAAGAGCTTTGTAGAGGTGATCAGTTACTTCTGGTCTTAAATAAACTGTGAATAGTGGGATTGCAGAGTAACATGACAGTTGTGTCGTAACATAGTGAGACTGCCCTAACTTCTCAGGACTCTACATTTTCCAGTCAAATTTCTCACTTATCCTATTCAATCTAAAGTCTTGGTCATTATATATAAAGATCAATTTTAAGATTACTGTAGTACTTTGATGTCTATAAGATGACAACTGTATAAGTTAGAGAAAAGAACATGGCTGATGTGATCACAAAAATGTATTACACATCTCTAGACCAAGAAAAAAATGAAAGAACTCTGGTCAACTACTCCATGTATTTAAAAAAATAGCCCCCCCGCCCCCATGTTCACAGCACATTTCTAACTCCCTGAAAGTTTAGGAGTTACATTTTGGGTGTGAAAATTTGTAAAGGGAATTAAGGTCATCAAAACCTGGGAATCTTTTGATTGATTTTTATTGACTAAAGATACTTAAAGAATGGTGACTTGAGAACATTTTTGAGGAAAATAGGCAAAGAAAATGTGAACAATAGCACAACACTTTGAAAGTAATTCAGGTTACATGAAGTATAAGGAAATTATAGAGGAAATCTTTTGAATAAAATTTAAAGTGTAAGTAGACAAATACTTGGATTATAAAATTAATACATGTTCATTATGGAAAATTTGGAACAGAGAAGATCTTACCAAGTAGTAACTATTGTTTGCCTTTCCAGTTGTTTTCTTTTTTTTTTTTTTTTTTTTGAGACAGAGTCTCGCTTTGTTGCCTTAGGCTAGAGTGAGTGCCATGGCGTCAGCCTAGCTCACAGCAACCTCAAACTCCTGGCTCAAGCAATCCTTCTGCCTCAGCCTCCCGAGTAGCTGGGACTACAGGCATGCGCCACCATGCCCGGCTAATTTTATATATATATATTAGTTGGCCAATTAATTTCTTTCTATTTTTATAGTAGAGACGGGGTCTCACTCTTGTTCAGGCTGGTTTCGAACTCCTGACCTCGAGCAATCCGCCCGCCTCGGCCTCCCAGAGAGCTAGGATTACAGGTGTGAGCCCGGCCCAGTTGTTTTCTCATATATATTTTTAAATAAAAGTGGAATTGTTCTCTTCATGCTATTTGATAATATGAGTCATCTGTTAACAATATATTATGGATATTTTCTAAAATAACCTTTTACAAATTTAATTTTTAATGAATGCATATTATTCCGTTAAATAGACATACCCTAATTTGTTTAATCAATCCTTATTAGTGTTTTTGTAGGTTATTGAACATTTTTTACTATCATAGGATGAACATTATATGTGTGTATGTATGTGTATATATGTATCTATGTATGTAATTTTATATATGAATTGTTGGATCAATGGGCATGCCCTTTAAAATTTTTGTTTCTGTACACAAAAGCTGTATTACTTTATATTTTCATAAGTAGTATACGAGGCTGCCTATTTACCTGTACTCTTGATGAAGGTGGATATTATCATTGCTCAAGCAAAATTAAAATGCAGACCGGGACTGAAAAATTCCTGAGCAAACAATACTAAAGACCTAAAAAATAGCCTTAATCTTGCTTAAATGACAAACATAAGTGAAACTTAATTTGGGTCATAACTACAAATATAAGCAAACCTTAAATTGGGTCATTTTTGATAAATACTTAGGTTAGACAGAAATAAAACTAAACCCCAGCCAATTATAAGCAGTCAACTAACATGATTATATGACTAGGGACTTTCCAATAAGGTACCTTAAAAATAGCAATTTTGTAATTGCAAATCAATAAAATAATTTCTTCATTTGCTTCTGCATTTTCCCAATAAATATTGGCCTCAGACATTTTGTTATTGGAGCACTAAACATTTTTCAGTCTGGTGTTCTCCAATTAATGAATTGCTTCTTAGTCAAATAAACTCTTTAAAATTTTATTGTCCTTCGTGTTTTTCTTTTACGTCATTTAAATAAATCTTTACCAATTTCTTAGGTATAAGTTGTGCCTTATTGTTTTAATTTTCACTTCTTTGTAAGTAAGGTTTTGACCTTTTTTATTTCTTTGGGGGCCATTTTTATAGCTATTGCTCATTTTTATTTCTTGTAGGTTATTTTCTTCTCTATGTAATTCACATGGTGTCACATAGAAGTCAAGATATTTCTTTTCTGGTGTGTCACTCGTATTTGCCTTTTTATCATATTCTTTGTGACTTATGGATATGTTTAAATTTTACAAGTATCTATTCAAGGATAACTGGTTTCTGTAGCACACTGAGAGAGGTGTTTTACACTCTAAGAGCAGATAAATATTATTTCTTCTAGTAATTATGTGGTCTAATTTTTTATATTTAAATAAAGAATTCTTTAAGAAAGCATTTTTTGGTAAGTTGTCACCTATAAATTTTATTTTATTTTTTTTAACATTTAGTCAGTTGTCATTAAACCATTTACTGTATTTGCTGATAATGTTCTCTTTCATCACAGATTTTAAATGTTCTTTATATCATATACTAAATTTTTATGGGCATTAGGGTCATGTTTAGGATCTTAACTCTGTTTCTTTGCTTTATCATGCATTCTTGTACGAGTACAAGTACAAGAGTACGAGTACAAGAATAATTGTTTAGACATTAAACTTCATTTTAATACTTGGTTTTATAGGTTTATCCTTCCCTTTATACAAGTGTTCTTGTAAATTTTCGATTACTCTTTCAGATAAAATTTTGAATCATTTTATCAAGTTGTAAAACAATTTCCAAAGGTATCTAAATTGCATTTTCATTAAATTTGTTAATTAATTGTAAGAGAATTGTGTAATATAGTGATTTGAAGTGCTGTTTTGACCCAGTTTTGAGGCCTTGGGTAGAGGACAGTCAGTTTCCCCTTCTTAAAAAGCTGATTTTGTCCACACTCCAACCACTTGCCCCACACTCTGGGTCACTATGAACCTGCCCTAATCACCCCAGAGAACCAGAGCCATCCCCTATGCCCCATGGCTAGCTGAAATTATTCAAACTAGCTAATCCTAAAGCTGGTTGCCCTGGCTCACCCTTTCATTATTGCAGAAACCACTATAAAGGCACTTGCCTACAGTTACCTTCTCTCCCTCTGCCTGGTGGCTGACCTTGATGCTTCCTCTGAATGGCCCTATGTGGTGTGCTGTTTCTCCCCAGTGACCTGTGCATGTAACAAAATGGTAAAACTTCCCAGTTTCTCCTTCATGTTCTGTTCTGGCCTCACCATACCTTACTCCATGAAATACGGGTAAAACAAATTGATATTCCATAATGTTTTTCTCAGCCAGGAAAATGTGTATTTTAAAAATGGCATGAAAGAATATAAGAGATAAAATACTAAATAATATTCTCTTAATCTTCAGCTTATCTTTTCATTTTCAAAAGGATGTCTTTTGAAAAGAAAATGTTTTAAATTTCGATTATATCACATAGACCACTTTTTCTCTTATGTTTTGTGTTTTTTGTGTCTTATCTAAGAAATTTTTGCCTAACACAAGATCACAAAGATTTTATGCTTTTTTTCTAGAAGTTTTATAGTTTAGCTCTTATTCTTAGATCTATTACCCACTTTGAATTCTTTTGTTGTGAATGATCTGAGGTAAAGGGATCTAATTATTCTAGTGCCTTTTGTTGAAAAGACTACTTTTCCATTTTGTATTATTGTAACACTTTGTTGAAAATCTGTTGGCCATATATGTTTGAGTCTATTTCTGGAGTCCCCCTTCTTGCTATTTATGTGTTCCTTATGCTAATGCCATATTGTCTTGATTGGTATAGCTTTATTTTAAGTCAAAATCAGGTAATGTAAATCTTCTAACTTTGTTCTCTACATTTTTTTTTTTTGCTATTTTAGGCCCTTTGCATTTACATATTTTAAAATCCTCATCTCAATTTCTAAAAAAATCCTACTTAAATATTTATTGAGATTGTATTAAACCACTAGATTAATTTGGGGTGAAGTGCCATCTTAATAATGGTAAGATGTTATATATTTAAGACTTCTTTAGTACCTGTCAGCAATGTTTTGCAGTTTTCAGTGTACAAGTCTCCCACATGCTCTCTTAAATGTTTCCAAAATTGTATTTTTTATTTCATCATGAATGGAATTTTAAAATTTTGTTTCATATTATTGTTAGTAGGTACAAAGAAAACTGATTTTTTATATTGCTCTTATATAATGCTACCTTGCTTCATTCACTTATTAGTTCTAATTGTTTATTTGTAAATTCCTTATGATTTTTTACATCAGAGGTAAGAATTTCTTTTTCTTACCCAAATGGTAACTATTTTAGACCTTACAGGCCATTGGTCTCTGTTACAACTACTAAAGTCTACAATTGTGGCACATAAGCAACCACAGACAATGTAAAACTGAGTGTTCTACATATAGCATCATGTTATCTGTGAATAGAGAGTTGTGCTTAATCCTGTGTGTGTGCTCTTTTCTCCCTTGTCTTACTGTACTAGTTAGGACTTTCTGTATCATGTTAAATAGGAATGCTGAGAGTGGACGTCCTTACATAACTAATTCAATTGCAGTTTTAGAGATGTAATTTTTCATCAATCTTGTTTTTTTTCTCTATGTGCTTTGATTTGGATGATTTTTATTTATTTATATTTAAAATTACTGATTCTTTTTTTTCTTTTCTCCCTAATGTACTATTAGCTCAACTAGCTTTTTTTATGTTTAGTAGTTGATTATAAAGGATTTTATAAAAGATATAAATGAAAAGATGCATAGAGAGAGTTATAGGGGAAGGGATACAGAACTTCCAAACCCTCCCAAGGCATGCCATGCTCCAGGAACCTCCTTGAGTTCAGCTATCTAGAAGCTAACTGAACCCAGTCCTCTTGAGTTTTATGGACAACCATGTCAAAATGCTATTAGCCTTCATGGTATGGGGTGGGACCTCTTTGGAATGAGGGTCTTATGACCCATAATCAGAAAAGCAGGGGAAGCCAGAGAGAGTCTCTTTCCTGAGACCTGCTCCTGAGAACACATCCAACACTATATGAAGAGACTGTAACAAGAGCTATGAGAGTTATGAACCAGGAACTGTGGATGAAAAGATATATATGTATATATATATATATATATATATATATATATATACTGTATATCATAATACCACAGGCTACTCCCTAGTTTTCAAACAGGTATGGGGGAAGGAGTGCAGGAATTCTAGCCCTCCCAGGGCATGGCACCCTCTAGGAACCTCCTCATATTCAGCTATATGGAAGCTTCCAGATCATCTAATTTTTAAAGATTTGGTCATTGTACATTTTAGTTCAAAAAATTTTTAATAGTTTTTATGTCTCTATTGAGATTCCTTATTTGTTTACCCATTATTAACATATATAAAATTATTGGAATATACATTTAAAATTTTCAACACATTTTATTAGCTGCTTTGAAGTCTTTATTTTGAAAATGCAACATCTGGGCTCATTTTGATCACAGTTTCTTGTCTTGGAATGTCTATTGGTTTTAGGTTGAAAAATGGATATTGTAATAATTCTGGACTTTTCGTTTTCAAGATTGTTGCTGTTTTATTTTAGAAGAAAATTAACTTGGCTGGATTCAAATTATAAACCCTATGTTTCCTGCAGTGTACAGCTGCTATCTTTAACTAGTAGGTCCTCTGCTGTCTTTTGCTCCAGGGATATATGTGTGTGTGTGTGTGTGTGTGTGTGTGTGTGTGTGTGTGTGTTAATAATTTTAAAGGCACAGAAAATTCTCATGTTCCCTCAGCCTTCCAGTTTTAAATGAGGTCTCCAGAAAGCATATATAATTTAGCCAGGAATGTGAGTTTTTGTCTTGATTCTTCTACTCTTCTTTCATATCCTGAATCTTGCAAGTTTATCACTTTTAGACTTATACAGACAGTAAAACCACAAGCTTGTCATTTTTATCTGACGAAGGAGGAGGCAAAAAGCAAATGGATTCCCATCAGTGAGAATGTGTACTTTAGAAATCTTTCCCAAGACTCCACTCATTTATTTTAGTTTTATCTTATTGGCAGCCCTATCTGCAAGGGAATTTGGGAAATGCAATTCTATGCCTTCCTGGGTAAAATGTGAGTTCCACTAGGAAGGAAGAAGGAAAAATAAATACTATGGTACTCTATGCCACAGAAGATGGCTGTCATAAAGTTTAAATCTGTACTAGATGATATGTTCAAGCATAGCTTGTGTGTGTGGAGCCCTTGCCTTTTGGTGCCATTACTGAACAACATTCTCAGAAGACTGCCAACTCACCTGGTGGTCCTATACATTTTTGGCTTTCTCAATATTTTTCTTTAGTTAGTTCCAGCTGTTGCAAAATAACAAATTCTCCATGGTCTGTCTTCTAAACTCAAAGCCTTTCTTCTAATGTGATATAGGGCAATAGTTTTCCACATTGTCTCATAGCATCTGTCAAAGAATTTCTTTCCAGAAGGATGTGTCATTCATCTCAGGCAGCTAGCAAGGTCAAGATACAGCACATGAGTTTGGGAGGTGGGTGTGGAGTTGGCAGGGATATTAAGAGAAAGAATTGAGACAGATGAAATTTCTCTTAGGTATTAAGTTTATATTGAGACCCTTTCACCCAACCTTAGCGAACATTGTTTTAGTTAGTTCTTTGAGGCCCAGCTAAAATGGCATCTCCTTTGTAAAGTAAACTTAAACCTCCAATAGTTAATATAACTCTTCACTCAAACCTGTATTTTAGCTCTTTTTATGTTGCCTTGTAATGATCTATTTGTATATTTTTATTTTCACTAGATTTTGTCCTAAGGTGATTTGCATCTTTAGTGCATCTTTACTTGTCACTAAAGCTTGTCACTATGAGCTAGAATCCAGTGCCTAGCTCATAATAAGTAACTAATACATCTTTGTTGAATGAATAAAGGAGAAGATTTGGGTTGCAAAATCATTTCATCTGACAACTCTTTCCGTTTCTTCTCCCCTTCCCTCACCTCCTCTCTCCTCCCCATACCTTCCCTCTTCTCTGCTAGGCATTCTAAATTTTTAACTCTTATAATAAAGTAAAAAAATATTTTTAACCTATATTTGGTTTTCTTGTTTTGAAATTTGGTGTTTAGATATTATTTAGTGTTTTTTTCCTCAAATGATTACATTGTTTAAAATGATATTTTCTGTGGGACAGAAATATCTAAAATCATGTTTATGCATAAACATATATACACAATTGTTTTTGGACTGTGCTCAATGATTTGTTTATTGGTTATACATGTCTTTCATCGTCTTGGTACTAGGATAATTCCAGGATGTCTTCAAATGCAGATTCCAATCATTCTTTAATAGAAGTACAGCAATCTATTAATGAATATATTCACAATTAACAATCTACTATCGTTTTAGAAACTTCAAGAATATTTCCTAACCAATTAACCTGTGGAATTTAAATCTGTTAACAATTTGGTTTTCAGAGGGCTCAGCACCAATCTCACTCAGTGAATTATATAGTTCAAAATATTCTTTGTTATATGTGCTCCCAGCAGAAATTCACATCTGTAATCTATCTGCTGAGTTTCAGTATTTCAGCTACTGAAATGGCAAATAGATTGCTCATAGCTGAAGGATACCGTCCTCTAAATTTTTGGTTATAGAACATTTTCATATTGGTTAGAATTCAGACTGTAAGTCTACTTCTGAGACTGCAGGAAAGTAATGCCTTAATTTCTTCAGCCTTGCTTCTCAGAACTATTATCTGAATAAGTGTGTGCATATGTGTAGGGTGAGGGGAGAAAGAATGAGTGTAGGACAAAATATGCTATTTTTCAACACCTCTTACTGATATTTTAAAGTTAAAAAGCATGGTTTATAGGGGGATATGGACTCCAGGGATATAAAGCTGAATAGAATCTAATTTTTCTGGCTGTATTACCCAATTGCCATGCAATTTCCCAATTCCCATTACCAAGACATTGCAGATGAGAAAAGCAGAGAAAATAGGTCTTTGTAAACGTATGACAAGTCAGGGTAAATAAAGTCTTAATAATAAAGGAGAAAGGGAATAGGCATGCTTCAATTCTTGTCTTTATTAGTCTTAAACCAGAGACTTAGTCCTTTAGAAATATAAGATTCATAGTATCAAGAAAGAAACAAGTGTAATACTTATGATGACAGGATGTAGGTTTGCTGTACGAACTGTTGAAATTATTTACATTTGTCCTCCCTGTTTCCTGTATCATTTTCATCTTGAGGCACTGGCTTTTTATTACATTGGTGAACATACAAAACATGAAAAGCTCAAATCATGTAAGCTTTTGTAGAGATGTATACTTTTCTATGTGCATGATTGGCTCTCAATTCCCTGAGGGTAGTTGGTTGCATATTTTATGGCTAACTGGTGTTAGAGACAAATGTTCCATGGTGTCCTGCATGCAATAGTTCACATCTCTACCTCAGTGTGTTAGCTTTTTCTATTGCTTTATAAAAAATTACCACAAAAATAGTGGCCTAAAACATCTGTTTATTATCTCACAGTCTGTAGATCAGAAGTTGGCATGGCGTGGCTGGGTTTTGATGCTCAGCATCTCACAAGGCTGAAATCAAGGTATTGGTCAGGTTTTATCCTCCTCTGGAGCCCTAATTCTCTTCCAAGCTTACATGGTTTGGGGCATACTTCAGTACCTTGCAGCTGTAGGATTGAAGTTTGTATTTTCTTGCTGGTTATAGAACTGAGGCTCTCTCATTCTTGCTAGCTGTTGGCCAGAGATCATTCTCAGAACCTAACAGGTGCCCTCAGGTCCGAGCCCCATAGCCCTTTTATTTTATTTTTTAATTTTTTAATTTTTTTGAGACAGAGCCTCACTTTGTTACCCAGGCTAGCTCACAGCAACCTCAAACTCCTGGGCTTAAGCAATCCTTCTGCCTCAGCCTCCTGAGTAACTAGGACTAAAGGCATGTGCCACCATGCCGGCTAATTTTTTCTATATATATTAGTTGGCCAATTAATTTCTTTCCATTTATAGTAGAGACAGGGTCTTGCTCTTGTTCAGGCTAGTTTTGAACTCCTGACCTTGAGCAATCCGCCCACCTTGGCCTCCCAGAGTGCTAGGATTATAGGTGTGAGTCACTGCGCCTGGCCCCCATAGCCTTTTTAAAACTTGACAACTTATCTCTTCAAACACAGCAGAAGGATTTCTGGTTTAAATCTCTATTTTTCTGGAAACCCCAACTCCCTTTTAAGGTCTTACCTGATTAGGTCAGGCCCATCCAGGATAATCTTTTTGATGAACTCAAAATCAATAATCTGGGATCTTAATTACATCTGCAAAATCCCTTCCTTCAGATTTAATCATATTAAGTTACTTAATCAGGGGAGTAAAACCCATCATATTCACAGTTAAGTTCACACACTCAAGGGAGGGGATTATACAGGATATGTACACCTGGGGTGGGAATTATGGGATTTGTTAGAATGAAGCCTATTCAACTAAACAGGAGATAACTAGGGATCCAAATCTGCTGAGAAAAAAAATGCTATTTCCTTTGTCCCATTTTCATATTTATTGATTTTTATCTTATTGCATAAAATTTTGTGAACATTCCCAAATTTTAATTTTGGAACCATTGAGTTATAAACGAACGCTAAGAAAAATATATTTAACTTGGATATTTGAGTGTTGTCAATTTTAAATTATTTGGGTCACATTTCCTCTGATTCATTCCACTAGCTAAGACAGTGTCTTTTAAGCTGCTAAACATTTTGTGATGCAGTGACTCAGTAATCAATTCTATAATATCAAAAGGGAGGGAGCATTTAAAAGATTTTTTCACTGTGATGATTATTTTTATGTGTCAACTTGACTGGGATAAGGGATATCTAAGTAGTTGGTAAAACATTATTTCTGAGTGTGTCTGTGAGGGTGTTCTGCAAGAGACTGACATTTGAATTAGAAGACTGAGTAAAGAAGATTTGCCTTCAGCAGTGTGAGCGAGCATCGTCCAATCCCTTGCTGTCTCTGGTTCTCCAGCTTGCAGATGGCACATCACGATACTTTCTGGCTTCCATAAACAGGTGAGCCAAGTCCCATAATAAATCTTCTCTTAGATGTCTGTACATATGTCCTGTTGGTGCTGTTTCTCTGGAGAACCCTAATACAATCACTATACTGCTTACTGGTTTGTTTTAAAATAAATACAGTTAGCAAATGAACAACTTTTTGCTGTTTTTTTTTCTAATTACATAATGAATATTGGAAAATTTAGAAATGCGTGTCACCTTGGCACCTCAGGTTTTATCAACCACAGAACAGATTAGTCCCACTATCTTTAATACCAGATTACTTGAGGCGATTCCCATCGTGTCATTTATGATGCCCTGTATAGAGCTGGGGTAAGAGTATTGATGTAAGAATCTTCTGGGTTTGAGGCTGAACTCAGCCATTTTCTTAGCTTATGGGCTTGGGCATGTTATAAAACTTTCTTAAGCCTTTTTTTTTTTTTTCCAAATTTCAAATTTTTTTTTAGAGATGTGGTCTTGCTTTGTTGCCTTGGCTGGACTCAAACTTTTGGGCCCAAGTTATTCTCCCACCTCAGCCTTCTAAGTAGCTGAGATTACAGGTGTGCTCCACTATACCCAGTTAACTTCCCTAAATTTTTTTCTTCCTTTGTAAAATGGTGATGATAATCATCACTGTAATTGTAGGGTTAGTATGTAGATTAAATGAGATAGTCCATGTGAAATGCTTAGCATAGTCTGTGGTACCTACGATACAATAAATGATACTTATTACTACCATCATTCTTATTTGTGAATTTATCAGACCAATGGACTTTTCTTAATGTCAAACTTATTTAGTTTGTCTTAAAGTCTAATAATTGCAGTGGGATGAAAGGTGTAATTCAAAGTTTACAGTACTGGTAGGGTAACAGCAGGCAGGTGTTAGTTTCAGGGGGCAAAAGTGAGGGTGATTTTGATGGTAAACTTTCCTTGAAATGTACATTTTCTAACACTAGTCTTGCTTCTTCCAATTTGTTCTCCTCATTGGTGTCATGGCCTTTCTCTTTAGAAGATTTGTGTTCCTTTCTTCCTCCAGATCTTTCAGTGGTGTTCCACTCCTCAAGTGGTAAAATCCAAACTCTTGCCTACAAGACAATGCCGGTTCTTTATGAACTTTTCTTATCTGTCCATTTATTCCTATTGACTACTTCTCTTTCTCCCCCAGTATTTGTTATACTTCACCTTTTCTCCTCGTATGCTTTCCCAAATTATAAATTACTTGCAGTTTTCTAAACATATCATAGATTGTTTTGCTATTATGTTTCTCAGGAGTTTTTCCCTCTGCCTAGAATGGCCTTCCTTTCCTTTATATCTGCTAAATTCTTACTAGTCTCACTTCCAAGCTGTTGCTTCTCTTAACCCACCCTGACTCCAAAGGCAGATATAGACACATTATCCCACTTTACTATGCATAGTTCTCCATCATAGTAATTATCATGATGCATTTCTGTCTTTTCCATTAGATTATAAGGAGAGATTGTCAGCTCTACCACATGCTGGCCCAGAACTTGCTAATATGTTTCAGCCTTATAATTTAGAATTAAGGTACAAGATTTCTGTATCCAAGATTATTTTTCCATTGCTAAAATATTAAATCATAGTAAACCCACATATATTTATTAACAACTATGTTCAAATTTTAGTGTTGCCTTATATAGATGGTAAAGATTTTAAAGTGGATATATTTTAAAGGCCCTCTTGATCTCTTGATTAATACTAGGACAATGTTCTTTTCATTTGCTGGTAGTTAATATATAGTAGGCATTAAACACATTTATCAAAAAGATGGGTGGATGGATAAATGCTTAGTGATTATTAAGGCAATCCTTTGACATTGACTCATAAATAAAAACTGATCAGTTAGTGACTTCTTAGACTTTTTCTGGGTTGGAAGAATATTTATTTATTATGGATTTCAATTTTGTATTAATAAATGCCAAGGAAACGGGTGAAGGAGTTAGAATATTATATGAATAAAGTGGCACAATTTGAATTAAAAAAACAAAAGATAGCATAAAGGGAATTAAAATGAATAGACACTTGCAATAAACTAATTGTACTTATACTCAGTATAAGTACAATTATACTGTACTTATACCCAGTATAAGTCTTTATAAGACAGTCTGATAGTTAAGGTGAAAATGGATGCACATTGAGAAATATAGTTTTTTGAAAGATGAAGGCATATAAATTCATAAATTCATTTGTTGGGATAGGCTCCTTAGGACTATAAGGTTGAGGTGAATAATGAGCTTCACTACATATTATCTGTTAAGTTCCAGGCAGTTGTCCTCAGAGAAAGATTTCACAGAAAAAATAATATCTTAGTCCAAATATTTTCTACTATATTTGAACCCCAGGGAAACCTGTGTCAAACTGTCACTTTCAAGACTCCCAGAATTATAGCCAACTGCTCCAGGTTTTGTGAGGCCTGAAATTTATTCAATTTTGAGGAATCCTCTAAGAAAAAGTAATTTAAAATTATGACTATAAAATTAAGTACAAATGTATATATTTATTTAGAATTAAAGAAATCATAACAAATTGCAGATTTATAAAAGCTGACAGTTATCACAAACATTTCTTTCAGTTTTGTTTCGGCTTCCACAAAGATATTTTCTTTTTTTAATGTCAAAAAAAAATTTGGAAACTCTCGAATCAAAAATTATGCATTAGAGAATTTAACTCAACACTAAAGCTAATCTGTAGAGTTGAGGCTTGGAGGAGGAATACTCATCTTGTGTTACTCATCTTGTGTTAGCACATCAGTTTCTGAGTGCTGCTGATTGGTGCTATCTGGGCCAGTCAAATTAGTTAAACACTGAGTAAGTATTGAGTTACCTGTTTTTGGATTTTTTAAGGAAGGTATATCTTATTGTATACATGAGTACTCATTTCTAGATTACTGTGCTATGTTGTGTTTGTTGCATAAGTCGCCCATTTCAGGATCATGGCACATCTGGTAGTTTTTAACGAAGTCAGGTCTGAACAGCTGTCAAAAGGGTTGAGTGACCATGTCAGGATTTATTATCCCTCCTTTTTATCATTCTGCTTATCCAGAGGCAAAGGGCTAACCATGATGTGTTCTATCTCCTTCCCTCACAGAATCATCACTTACATATCCTTTCTAGACCGCCTACTGTGTGATACATGTAAATACCTGCTAATGTCTCAAACCAAAGCAAAAATAATTATTAGTGAAAAAAGAAAATTTCATTTTTATAAGTTGGAAAATTACATATAAATCAGCCTCCTCTTTAACCTAGCCAAAATAAATACCAAAACTAGAATTGTCTTCCTTTGAGAGCCAATCAGCTTCTTTAAAAAGACATTTTATTTTCTTTCGACTTGAAGTGTTAACCACAAACAGCAGGAAGTATTAGCCAGAGGACAGACAAACCTTTGTGAGACCAATAAATACTTTACAGGTGTGTGATCTCCATTACCATGATAGCAAATGACTCGGGTTCTTTTGGTAGGCCCATATGGCATTTACTGTCTCCTTTGTAATTTCAGCCATGGAACTTTGCAATCACTGTTACTTCTAGGTACCTGTCAACATTTCTCTGAGATTCATTTTGCTGCATACAAAGACTTCTTACTTTTTGCTGCTTGTATCACAATTCAATGTTGTTAAAATTTTAATTCTCCCAGATGAATGGAAATTATATAACTTTTAGCTGTAATTTAGGAGGTAAGTATGTCCAAGACTGATCTTACAAAAACTCCTTTAATGGATCCTGATCCTGACTTAATATTGTTTATAGATGGCTTTATCTTTAAAATAACAAGATATTTCCTGTGCAATATATGCTAATATGTTATCATCATGGAATGAATATACAGCCATCAAATCAACTCCACTGCCTAATACTCTATTTTCTCAAGTGGCTAACCTGATAGTTTTGAATTGAGTGTGTATTCTGGTACAAACAAAGTAAAAAAGGTAAACAGCATATAGTAGCTGTATTTTAGTTCATGATTTTGGGGTGCCATAGATGCAAAAGTGATTTGATACATATTCAAGTAACCTGATTAAAAAATGGTAAATTAATCAATTATGGAGGCTAAGTACCCAAGAAATATCCAGTATTAGAGTATAAGTTTATATTTCAGAGATCATGACAGAAGCCAAAAGCAAAGCCTTTACTGATTTATCTGCTAAACAAGCAGCTCTTGTCATTTTTGTAATCAAGTGTACATCTATTCTCATTAAGCACTCAGAAAAACAATTGGCTCAGTTTAGATAGACCATAATTGCTTATAACTTCATTATTATATTTAACCTTTATACCATCATCATACTTACCTTAGTAAGTATGTTTATTATTTAACCTGAAGCTCAAAGATGACAGGGAGCCAGGATACAAACCTAGATCTTTTTATGTTTAAATCCATGTGCTATCCACTGCAATATATTGCCAGATGTAGTTTTCAATACTCCTTAGAGCAGCCATTCTGTTTCTGTTCAATATTTTTCTTCCTGTCTGATACAACTTCTCTTTGTAATTGCCCTTCTTTTTGATATTTCTGGAATAAATCCTTTCTGGAAACATACAAAGCTATTCTCTACTCTTTCCTCTCCCTGCCTTTTTTTTCCAAATTATTTTTTGTGGTAAATTAAATGTAACATAAAATGGCTATCTTAACCAATTTAAAATATAAAGTTCAGTAGTATTAAATACATTTATAGTATTGCAAAGCCATCCATCGTCATAGCCCTTTTCATCTGGTAGAATTGAAAATCTGTACCCATTAAACAATAACTGTTCATTTCCCCATCTCCCCAACATCTGGCAATCACCATTCTACTTTCTGCCTCTATGATTTTGACTGCTCTAACTACCTGATATAAATGGAATCATACAGTATTTGTCTTTTTGTGAATGACTTATCTCACTTAGTATAATATCCTCAGGGTTTATCCATGTCGTAGCATATGTCAATTTCCTTTTAAGAAAAGAAATATTCCATTGTATGTATATATCAATAATAATTTTGAATAATAATTTTGAATAACATTTTATTGTATGTGTATGCCACATTTTGCTTGTCTATTCTTCTGTCAATGAGCATTTGGGTTGCACCTACATTTTAGCTATTGTGAATAATGCAGCTATGAGCATGGGTATACAAATAACTCTCCAAGACCTTTCTTTCAATTCTTTTAGGTATATGCCCAGAAGTGGAATTGCTGGATCAAATGGTAATTCTCTTTTTATATTTATTTATTTATTTTTTTAGGAATTGTCATACTGTTTTCCATAGTGGCTATACTATTTAATGTTAATACTTTGCATTCCTAGCAATAGTTCACAAGGGTTCCAATTTTTCACATCGTCACCAACACTGGCTATTATTTTGTTTGTTTGTTTTCTTTTTCAATATTATCCATCCTAATGAGTATGAGGTAGTATCCCATAGTTTTGATTTGCATTTTCCTAATTATTAGTGATATTTAGCATCTTTTCGTGTGCTTTTTGGACATTTGTATATCTTTTTCTTTTTTTCTCTTTTTTATTTCAGCATATTATAGGGTTACAAATTTTAAGGTTTCAAAAAATGCCCTTGTCCTCTCTCCCCCCACCAATCTGAGCTTCAAGCGTGACCCTGACAATGCACATCTCACTCATCATGTATGTATATACCCGCCTCAACATTTGTATATCTTTAGAGAAATATCTATTCAAGTTTTTTGCCTGTTGTTTAATATTGGTTTTTTGTTTTTATTGAAATTTAAGAGTTCTCCATATATTATGGACATTAATCCCTTTCAGGTATATAATTTCTAAATATTTTATCTCAGTCTGTGAGTTGCCCTTTTAGTTTGTTGATAGTGTGTTTTGATGAACAGAATTTTTTAATTTTCATGAAATCCAATTCATCTATTTTTTTCTTTTGCTGTCTATGTTTTTGATGTCATATCCAAGAAATCACTGCTAAATCTAATGCCATAAAGCTTTTTCCCTTTGTTATTTTCTAAGAGTTTTATTTAATTGATTAATTATTTTGAGACAAGTTCTCTCTATAACCTGAGCTAGAGTGTCAGCTCTCTATAACCTGAGCAATGGTGTCGTCATAGCTCACTGCAACCTCAAACCCCTGGGTTAAAGAGATCTTCCTGCCTCAACCTCCTGAGTAGCTGGTACTACAGATATGTGCCACCACATCCTGCTAATTGTTTTATTTTTGATAGAGACAGGGTCTTGCTATATTGTTCTGGCTTGTCTCGAATTCCTGGGCTCAGGCAACCTTCCCACCCCAGCCTCCCAGAGTACTAGGATTACATGTGTGAGACACCAAGCCAATCCAGCTTTCTAGTTTTCTAGTTTTATGTCTTACATTTAGGTCTTTGATCCACTTTGAAATAACTTCTGTATATGGTGTTAGATAAGTGTCCAACTTCATTTTGTTGCATGTGGATATTCAGTTTCCCCAGCACCATTTGTTGAAAAGACTGTGTTTTCCTCTTTGAATGGTCTTGGCATCTTTGTGAAAAATCATTTGACCATATATGCAAGAGTTTATTGCTGAGCACTCTATTCTACATGGGTTGGTTTATATGTGTATCTTTATGTCAGTTACACACTGTTTTGATTAATGTAGCTTTGTAGTAAGTTTTGAAATCAGGAAGTTGTGAGTACTTCAGCTTTGTTATTTTTTTAATGATTTTTTTTGAAGAATTAGAAAAAACATCCTAAATTTCATATGGAATCAAGATTATTTTGGCTATTTAGGATCCTTTGAGATTTTATACACAGTGATGTTCACAGAACATCAGAGATTTTGATAAAGATTGCATGAGTCTATAGATTGCATTGGGTAGTGTTGAATCTTAACAATATTAAGTCTTGCAATCCATGAACATGTTTCTGTTTATTTGTCTTTTTCTTTTTAAGAAAAGTTTTATAATCTTCATTGCACAAGTCTTTCACCTCCTTGATTAATTCTTGAGTATTTTATTCTTTTAGATGCTATTATAAATGGAATTATTTTCATAGTTGCATTTCAGATTGTTTATCATTCATGTATAAAAATGCAACTGATCTTGGGTATTGGATTTGTATCCTGGTACTTTGCTAAATTCATTTATTAGTTCTAACAATTTTTTTGTGGAATCTTTAGGGCTTTCTACTTATATAATCACATCATTTGATAACAGAGATAATCTTATTTTGTCCTTTCCAATTTGGATGTCATTTTTCCCTTTATCTTGCCTAATTGATCTGGCTAGGACTTCCAGTATTATGTTTAATAGAAATGATAAAATTGGGCATCCTTGCCTTGTTCCTGATCTTGTTTCAGCCTTTTACCATTGAGTATGATGTTCACTATGAGCTTTCATATATGACTTTTGATACTATTATATATATAGGCTTTCATCTATGATTCTTGGCTCATAATTCTCATATCCTTTATTACAGTTTTTTTCATAATGTTAGGGCCTCAGGAAACAGAATCTTTCTCTCTGACCTTCTCCTGCCCTCTTTACATCTATCTAAGGTGTAATTGTGTGTCATAAAAACAGAGGGTCTTGTCCATATCCTGGAGGAAGGAATGCTGCACAGAGAGGCCAAGAAGAATCTGAACAAATAGGCCCTAGACCATACCCTTTTTATCCAATCACATTTTGACACGATTGTCCATGCTTTAGTCATGGACAACCAGTGAAGTCTCCATAAAAGGCCCAAAGGATAGGATTTGGGAGCTTCTGGATAGCTGAACATGTGGAGGTTCCTGGAGGGTGGGGTGCCCCAGGAGAGCTTAGAAATTCTGCATCTCTTTCCCATACATCACTGTATGCATCTGTATCCTTTATTACATCCTTTACAATAAACTGGTAAATGTAATTAAATGTTTCCCTAAATTATGGGAGCTGTCCAAAAAATTAATTAAACCCAGAGAGGGGGTTGTGGGAACCCTAGCATGAAGCTGTTTGATCAGAAGTTCTGAAGTCCTGGACTGGTATCTGAAGGGAAGGCAGTCTTGGGGACTGAGCCCTAAATCTGTGAGATCTGACACTATCTCTAGGGAGATAGTATTGAAATTGAATTAGAGGACACCCAGTTTGTGTCCAGTGCAGAATTAACTTGCTGTGGTGAGAAATTACCACATACTTGGGCATCACTGAAGTCTTTTTCTGTGTTGATGACTGTGGTGTTGATGTGAGAGCAGAGGAAAAATGTGGTTTGAGTTTTGTTTCTTTGTTTTTTTGTTTTTTGTTTTCCTGAACAGGCTTTTATTATATTGAAGTAGTTTTCTTCTATTTTAGTTTGTATGATGTTTTTTTATAATGAAAAAATGAATTCAGACAAATACATTTTCTATGTCATTGAGATGGTCATGTTTTGTTTTTCTATCACTGTATTAATGTGATGTATTACCTTGATTGATTTTCCTATATCGAGCCATCCTTGTATTCCAGGAATAAATCCCACTTGGTCATGGTGTATAATCCTTTGATTATGCTGGTGAATTCAATTTGTTAGTGTATTGTTGAACATTTTTGCACTGATATTTGTAAGGGATATTGGTCTGTGGTTTTCTTGCCTTTTAGTCTCTTTATCTGGATTTGGTGCCAGGGAATTGCTGGCTTCATAGAATGAGTTAGGAAGTTTTCTCTTCTATTTAATTCTCTGAAAAAGCTTGAGAAGGATTGGTATTAATTCTTCTTTTAATGTTTGTGTAATTCATTAGCAAAGCCATCATGTCCAAGGCTTTTCTTTATCAGGAGATTTTTAATTACTGATTCAATCTCCATACTAGTTATAGGTCTATTCAGATTTTCCATTTCTCTGTGATTTAGTCCTGGTAGGTTTTATGTTTCTAGAAATGTCTCCATTTCATCTAGGTTATCCAATAATTTGTTGGTGTATAATTTTTCATAATACTCTCCTTTTTATGTCTGTAGAATTGATACTAATTTCCCCACTTTCAATTATGATTTTAATAATTCAAATTGTATCTCTTTTTTCCTTAGTACATCTAGCTGAAGACTGGTTAATTTTGCTGATCTTTCAAAGAACCAACTTTTGGTCTCATTGATTTTTTTCTATTGTTTTTCAATTCTCTATTTCATTTATCTCTGCCCTAATCTTTATTTCCTTTTTTTCTGCTAGCTTGGTTTAGTTTGTTCTTCTTTTTCTACTTCAAGTTGTAAAGTTACATTGTTGTTGGTTTGAGGTCTTTCTTGTTTTTTAATGTACATGTTTATAGATATGAATTTATCCTTTAACATTGCTTTTATTACATTCTGTAATTATGGTATGATATGTTTTAATTTTCATTCAATTATAAGTACTTTCCAATTTTTCTTTGTGATTTCTTCTTTAATGCATGGTTGTTAATTTCCACAGATTTAAGAATTTTTCAGTTTTAATTATTATTGATTTTTAACATCATCCCATTGTGGTTGAAGAAGATACTTTGTATGATGTGTATCTTTTAAAATCTATTGAGACTTAATTTATCACCTAACATTTGGTCTATCCTAAAAATTGTTTCATGTGCAGTTGAGAAGAATATGTACACTGTTGTTTTGGGGTAAAGTGCTCGGTATATGTTTGCTACATCTAGTTGATTTAAGTCCTCTGTTTCCTTATATTCTGTGTAGCTGTGCTATCCATTATTGAGAGTGGTGTGTTGAAATTTCCAACTGTTGTTATAGAACTATCCGTTTCTGCCTTCAATTCTGTCTCCCAGAATGCTAGGATTACAGGCGTGAGCCACCATGCCTGGCTTAAAACAGCTATTTTAAATTATTAATCAGAGCGCTCACACTTCACACATCAACATCTTGTTAGGGTCAATCACTGGCTCTTTGCTTTGCCTTTATGAAGAGGTCATAGTACTCTTTTGTTGTTGTTTTTTGCGGATGTACATCTATGTCTTTGCATTAAAGGGTTAGTTACTTATTACAATCACCTCTGTCTGGTTTATTTTAGTTTTTCTTGGATATGTTTGTTTAGAAATTTTTTGCAATTAACCTGTTGAATATCTTTCACACTAGATCCCTGCCTCTTTTTCTGCACTACACGGTGACTAATGCCCAGCTTTGTCTTAACTTTAGCAAACATTTGGAGCACTGCCCATCCTAGATGGGGAGGCCCAGAAGGGCATATTCCTGGCTCTGTGGGAAGGCTGGCTAGAGGGTTGTGCCCAAGGGACCCATGGAACATGCCTCTTGCTATGTAATGCTGCTGAACAGCCACTGTGATTTGGCATCTCCTATGCCTGAGTTATAGAGCAGTGTTTCTTATGCTGGGGATACTAGACCCACCTTTGTCTCTGCCTGCCCTCAGATGTTTTCCTTTATTCCTGTGAGTTGAGGCAGTGACAGTTTTCTGTCTACTTAATGTTTTTTTCACTTTTCTGTTGCCCTGGGAACTATCTCATGCTCAGATTTAAGTTTTCGAATATTGTTGGCGATAATCTTGTTGCTGCATATTTGTTTTTATTTTTATTTCTTTCACTGTTGGAATTTGAACCATGGTTTGAAAAACATTATGCTAAGGTGTAGTGTGTATCAACCCTGTATGTATATTAGAATCACCTGAGCAATCTTTTATTTATTTTTTTGAGCATATTATGGGGTTACAAATGTTAAGGTTACGTCTATTGCTCTTGCTCCCCCCACCCCTCAAGTCAGAGCTTCAAGCGTGTCCATTCCTCAGTGGGTGCGCATCACATTCATTATATATGTATATATCCCTTCCCCTTCCCCCCATCTGCCCGGCACCCAATAAATGTTATTCCTATATGGCCACTTAAGTGTTGATCAGTTAATACCAATTTTCTGGTGAGTACATGTGGTACTTATTTTTCTATTCTTGGGACACTTCACTTAATAGAATGGGTTCCAGCTCTATCCAGGAAAATACAAGAGGTGCTATATCACTGTTGTTTCTTATAGCTGAATAGTACTCCATTGTATACATATATCACATTTTATTAATCCACTCATGTATTGATGGGCACTTCAGTTGTTTCCACATCTTTGCAATTGTGAATTGTGCTGCTATAAACATTCAAGTGCAGATATCTTTTTTATAGAGTGATTTTTGTTTTTTGAGTAGAGGCCCAGCAGGGGGATTGCTGGATCAAATGGTAGGTCGACTTGTATCACTTTAAGGTATCTCCATATTGCTTTCCACAGAGGTTGAAATAGTTTGCAGTACCATATTTTGGTTTTCTGTGTGCCGAATGAAGCCAGATTGCATCTACTCTACTATTTTGATGACATCATTCTCACCTACATTTTGTAATGTTAGTTGTCTTGTGATGTTAGTTGTGTTTTGTGATGTTAGTTGTCTCTGATTTTTGTTGATGTATATGCATTTTTGTTTCTTAATATTTTCATAGCTTTTATGTGACTTCTAAGAGATGAGACAGAAGTTTATATTTACTCTGCCTTTTAAAATTAGATAGATCCCTGATATTAATAAACTGGCTCTGTTTTCAACCTCTGATGAAGAGGAAAGTTATGTGGTCATATTTGTGCCACATGTGTCCCCTGATCATAACTGTTTGGATCTGGAATGAATGCTTTCCCAAGGCAAACTAATCAATTAGAACTAAGCCAATTATATTCCCCACACCCAGACTTAGAGTTGGAACTGAGACTTTGCAATTAATTTATCATAAGCATTTGGAATAAAAGGCCATAAAGAGATTAAACTTGGTTGGCCATTCTGAATTTTAATGGAGATAAGAAAGTGAAAGAAAGAGAATAATAGAACATAAGGGTAAATCAAAGTGGAAGAGCAATGAGAAAGAGAAGCAGAAAATAGAAACCGTTTAATATCTAAGAGATATAAATAGCATCATATCTCTAGTCCCTTTTTGTTCCCATGAGGCCTGGTTATAGCATGTCTTACTCTTCAATTCTGTGATGTCTTTGTTTTTCTATTAATTAATAGAAAAACATTGTGATCTGTGCAGCACATTCAGTATGTCTTTGTTTCTTAAAGTTGTAAGAAATAAAAGTAAAAAAGGATGGCTCCAAATACAGGGCTGATGGCACTTAAAAATGCTAAAGGTAAAACAAAATGGCATCACCCATATTGGAGTAATGGTTTATTATAATGGAAATTTTTGCATCATAAATAAGTTCTTGGAAATACCTGTTTGCATATTGAAGAACACTTATCAAAGAGTTAAGGTAGGTCGTACATAGTCCATGTTAATATGAGTTCATCCCAGAGAGGGCATGTTGATTTGGTGTGAGACAGTAAGTTAATTAGTGCAGTAAATTAATATAGCACACAAGTGACAATACTGTATCTAAAGCAATTTATTGGTGTTAATTTCTTCATTTGCAAATGCACAAAGTTCACCTGTTAAAATTGATGTTTTAATATATACTATAAATTGCTTCTGAACTTGCACGTTTTTTAAATTTACTGTAGTTTAGTTAAATTTGTGTGAGAGTGTTGGAGAAAACCTTTCCTGCTAAATCCTGAATAATAGAGTATTTGTGTTTTATATATAGGGAAGTAAGCACTGTTCAGGCCATAGGCAGAATTTTGAAGGATTTACTTCTTTTCTGGTGTCTTCAGGCTCCCATTTGATTGCATTTTCTTTGCTACCGAGCTTGCTTTCCTTTCTTTTGACTTAAATTTTCATGATCCAGGTTCTTTCTTTTTTCAAAAGCAACCGTTAGGGCAGAATCTCAAACACATTTATTCTAAAGTTTGAGAAACTCACAAAAATGTTTTATTCTTAAGGTAATTATCAATAATATGCCTACTATTTATTTAGCATTTTATACTTTGCAGAACACTTTAGCATATCATGTATAATATAAATTAGTCACCACTGTAACTCTGTAAGGTAGGTGGCTTCTCAGTTATAAATGATGAAACTGAGATACTAAAACAAGGCTTTGGGTTCTGGTCACTGAACTCTTACTTTCCATAGCAATAGTTATCTCATGAGAATATCACACATTTTTAGGAATAAAAAACCAAAATTAATAAAATAAGCCTCCAATCAGAGTTTGTGGTATAACTTATGAACTAGTTTTTCCAGTTTAAACATTTAATTCTTTACATGGCCACAGGCTCACAGCCAACAGCAGTAATAAACAGATTATTGGGATGAAAGCATCGGGGTAAGGGGGATGTCATTTAATTTAGGAGAAAATAACTCTATGTACTTCAATAGTCTGTATAGGCTATTACAAGAAATTATGTAATAATTAAGACAGTGTAGTATGGTGGAGAGAAGATGGATTTTGGAATCCTGCAGACATGGGATTTGAACCCAGTCCCAGATATGTCCCTTAGCAGCTGTGTGACTTTGGGTGAAGTCATTAAACTTCTCTGAGTTTCAAGTTCTTTATCTATAATTAGGGATATTAATACCAGTTTCATAGGACTGGTATTAGGATTCATTGAAAAACATGTCAAATAAAAATAACAACAACTATTATTTGAGCACTTACTAAATGCTCCCTTAATTTGTACAAGAACTCTATGGGTAGGTACTATTGTTATCAGAATTTAATATATAAAGAAACTAAGCTTTAAAAAGTTTACCAATGTGCCCAAAACCACACAACTAGTAATCTGTAAATCAGTGTTCCTTCCCAAGTCCACCTGATTCTGATTCCAATTCTGATGTCTGTGCCACATAGTACGTAGCAGTTGATACTTTTTCTTTAATGGACAGCATTTGTAAAAATAGTTGTTTTGATCTGTCCAGCAATACTTTCCCCCTTCTTCTGTTAACAGTACTTCCCTTACTTTGGGAAACTAGTTCTTAGCCACTCTAACTAATGGAACTGTCACCCCTCCAGCCATGGTGATTGATACAAAAGGTAAGTATGTGACTCAAGTAAAGTCAATCAGAACACTTCTTTGTACTGTATACAAGGGAGTAAGAAGTCTTTTAATGCCTTCTGGATTTGCTATAGTGGGATCATATAAGCTGGAAACTGAAAAATAACTGAATAACTGATGATGTGAGCCATATCACTCTTTTCACAGATGTGGAGGAAGTCACCTGAAATAAGAGAAATGAGGGCAATGCAGAGAGCAATGAATATACTGATGAAGAAAGAATCTTGGTGATAGAAAACATTCCTGAATCAAGATTTCATACATAGTTCAGTAAGCCAATACACTCCTTCATTTGCATAACCTAATTTGAGTTGTGTTTCTGATACTTACAGCTGAAAGGATGGAGAGGCTAAGGCGGTGACAGTTTTTTTTTTAATTCAAAAAAAATGTGTTCTCTATTGTAATGAGTTTCTACTCTAAAGATTTGAAATAAAATAATTTTGTACTTAAAAAGGAAAACAAATGTATGAAAAATTTTAGTTATAATTTCTCAGAGAGGCTGAAAAATGAATCTTTGTTTTCTGTAAAATATATCTGAAAATACGACATAAGTAGTGATAGTAATAATCATTATTTATTATGCTTATCTAAAATACATGAGACAAATTTTTGACTGAGTAATTTGAAACCTCTATAAAAAATATTTTTTATGCCTTTTGCTTGGAAAGTTCTTCCTCCAAATACTCAAGCATCTCCCTCTCATACTTCATTCAAGTTTTTGCTGCACATTACAGTAAGGCTCTCCTCTGAGTAGTCTATCTAAAAAGCACCCTCTTCTCAACTTACTTTTGACTTCGTGTAATATATAACTACCTGACAATGTACATGTTGGTTTGTCACTGTCTTCCACAGTAGAATATAAACTTCATGATTACAAGGATTTTTGTTTCATTATTGAATGAGTGAATCTTTTTAGGCAGACTATTTGCTAGGAAATTGAATGTGGTAAAAATAGAAATATCAAAGACAGGCTGGCTAACCAGCTTTGATCAAATCTATATCCTTCTTTTCCTGTGGTTATACTGAGTTCATATTTTTCAGTCTACCTTGTAGTTGGGTGTGGCCATATAATAAATTAGGATGTGAGCAAAGGGGATTTATATCACTCCAAGGCCTGGCCATAAAATCATCCTGGCATGAGGTTACCATCGTTAGTGTGCCTAGGACAGTTATGGGTTACAGTTGTTAAGTCTGATTAGTGGTCCTTCCACTCCCTAAAGTGTCCTAGTTTAGACAAAATTGTATAGCTATGTAAGATACTCTAGGCCCTTTCCTTTTCTGCAGCATGTTGCACACAAGCCCTGTGACTCTGGAAGCTGCACATTGCAGAGTATGTAGCCACTGGAAGAAAGGATTCTGGATACTTGAATCACTGCTTGGGAGAGAGATGCTCAACCACCTATTTTGGATATGGAGTAAGAAAAATATTCTTTTGTGCTTGAGCTATTATACATTTTTGGATTTGCTTGTTATAGCAATTAGCTTACCCTAACTAATAGAAGAATCTAAAAGTCAAATTGTCAGTATTGAGAATATATAAAATTAAGAAATGTAGATGTTTATTTTTAACTGATACAAACAGTTTGACTTTTCAGTTATAAATTAGTGTAAAAGCCTTACTGAATTAAATCAGTATAATAGTCCAATATTTTATGATTTGTCTTATAATGCCAATGTTATTAGTTAGTAAAAATCAATTCAGAGTTGTAATAAATTGAGCCTGGACTGTCTGTTCCCACAGGGATGGTTAATCTGGCTATTCTACTGTGGAACATTCCATGTGCATGTAGAAAAATATTATATCATTGGTTAGAATAATTTGATTACTCTATGTTCACCAACTGGAAAGTCTAGTCGTAATATTCTTTTTGTCTTCATTTTGTCCCTTGATAACCAATTCATGAAACCAATCAAGCTGAATCAAATCTTTCTGGAAGGCAGAAGTCTTACAAACTGCCTCTGATACCATCTGCTGCACAAGAAAGAAAATATAGTGTATTAATTTGTATGTTACGAAACAGCCGAGGGACTGAATGGTGGTGATTTTGGAGTTAGTGGATTTCTGTGAGACCTTAGATTCTGAAGGATGCTAGAAAGAGTATACTGTACCTAGCTCTAGCAATGTGGAGAGAACTTCTTACCTGAAGCTTGACTGGCATCTCTCTGCCATTGTTCTCACCCAGACAAGAGAGTAAAAGCAGATTTCTTTTGGGTAATTATTTGCATCTCAATTTTTTTAAAAAATATTTATTTTTTAATTGGAAAGTAGTAATTATACATATCATGGTGCACATAGTGATGTTTCAATACATATAATGCATAGTGATTAGATCAGGGTAATTAGCATCCATTATCTGAAACATTTATCATTTCTTTGTGGTAAGAATGTTCAATAGCTTTCTTTCAACTATTTGAAACTAA
This sequence comes from Microcebus murinus, assembly GCF_040939455.1. Taxonomy (NCBI): domain Eukaryota; kingdom Metazoa; phylum Chordata; class Mammalia; order Primates; family Cheirogaleidae; genus Microcebus; species Microcebus murinus. The sequence continues at coordinate 51,042,216 of NC_134109.1, read as the reverse complement.
ATAATATATTATTATTAACTATAGTCATCCTACAAAGTTATAGATGAACTAGAACTTATTCATCCTATCCAACTGTAATTTTGTATGTATAACACATGGTCTCTATCTCTCCCTTCCCCCTGCATCTTAATATTTAAGCTAAACTAACACATGCTTGGTGAAACCATATCCAAGGAACATAGAACTATGTATTGAAGAATAAAATACTACTCCTTCACCTCTCCCTCTTCTAATTCTTCATGGGTAGCCACTACAAAAAAAAAAAATGGTTTTTGTCTCTTTATTTTAGAATATTTTCAAAAAAGTCTGATGACACTTGATCTTTGTTTATCAAAATGTTGGTTGGTTATGGGGAAGCAGGTCCTTTTGACAAATGAATTTAGCCATAAGATAATTGTATCTGGAATTTTTACTGTGGCAATAAGTATTAATATCTGTAGAGATTTCCTCTGCTCCTGAATTCCTTGGGCCTCCTGACTAAAGAGTGGAAGTCTGTACATCATCCCTTTTTGGAAATGAGATGATAGGTGAGGGGCTTGTAACAGAGTAGTTACAAGTACAAGTACAAGTTACAAGTTACAAGTACAACAGAGTAGTCACCCCCCTCTCATAGATATGGAAGGAAAATATTGACAGTGGGGAATATGTAACAGAGGGAATGCCCTGAAAAAATAGCAAAAATATTTTCTGTCTCTTTAAAACTTCCCCCACTCTTTTTGGGAACTGCAGTGTGGCCTACACCCTGCCTCAGGCTGGGAGTATGTCTTCTGTTCTTTGTGTTACAGGAGGTAGCTCACTCACCCCAGGCCAATTCCAGCCCCCCAGGTGGGCCCAGGTGGGCTGAGGTCACAAGATTTGTCTTCAGAAGAAATGGGCTGATTAGAATCATTAACACAGTAGGCTAGAACTGAGGGCCCTCTCTTTAAAAGCTCTGTATTTCAGCTTATGTTCAGGAATTTGGATTTTGAAATGAGAGAGTCTACCATTTTTCCTCCTTTGCCAACAAAGTAATAACCTCTTTTTTTCTCCTCAGATCATTTGTTCTCATTCTTCTGATGTGGCCTCAAGGACAATGCTGAGCTTTTGGTAATAGGCTGAGGGTCCCAGTGTTCACTATGCAGATTTTCCTTTAATTCCTAGATTTCTAATCTTAAATCTCAACCCTTCTTCCAACTTGAATGCTGAGGCTCTAGGTTTAGATCCTCTCAGTTCAATTTATTCTGAATTAACCTGCCATGTCTGAGGTAGAGTTGGAAAATTGCTGACTGTGAGATAATTGCTGCATTGTTCATGGGAAGGCAGAGTCTGAAACTTTTGATACTTTTTCACTTTGTACTCCATTGTCACCTTCTGGGGTAGCTTATGGCTTCATGACCCTTCAAGTGAAGTGGAATAAGGAGCTCCCCCATCCCATTTTATTTTAATAATCATGTTTTATGGACTTAAGAATTTGCAAAATGTCTTCCATGATGTAACAAATATAAGCAAACATGCATACATAAAATTTTTTCTTGGCTAAAGTATAATCTTTGTCATATATTAGTTTCATGCTTATTGATATCTGCCTCTATAGTCATTGAATGAATATTTTGAAGAAATAGTTTAGCTTAATGATGATAGCTAGCATTCAGGTTTCTTATTGTTGTCCATGTAACTCCTTTAGAGGAAATGTTATTTAATTTCATTTGAATTCTATATTGTATAACACATGACATTTTTCTATTGAACTTGGAATACTTGGCTCAGGTTTTTCTTATGGTGATATAGGTATAAGAAGGAGGTAATTACTAGGCAAAAGTTTGTATTGTATATTATTCTCATAAAACAAAACATTGGAATATTTTCTGGGACAATGAAATAATCACTTTTATAGGCTACCCATAAAGTTGACATAATAGTAAAAAGTTTTTAAAAGAGTAGGGATAAGATTGCATACCACACTATCTAAATAGCATACATTCAGTAGGGGGATATAAGGAGAAACTGGGAAATTCTAATTGTAACAAGGATGATAGAAAACTTATATTTCTTTATGTATATTAGTAATATGTATTATCTGCACTAAAAACAACAGAAATATCATGTGGTTGACCAAAGAAGGAATTGGATCAATATAATATATATTCTAATAAAATCTCTGAGCAAGCTAAATATTAAATATTAATAATTTAATTTTTTTTAATCCAAATCTCTCTCTAAAGTTAGTAGGATAAGAAGATATAAGTAAAGATATCTTATTTTGTGGGGAAGTCCTCAGTCAGTCAATATTTGAATTTGTTGTTTAATATGCTGACATATTTACCAAAATAAAGAATCAGTACCTATATTGATCTGCTTATTTTGGTGGTTTTATTAAGAAAATTTTGAATTCGTTTTATTGTGAGCAATACCAGATGTGTCTAGAAATGCACCTCTAGGAAAGCAGCCACATGCTCTGCATTGTTTCCTGTTGCTGCCATAACAAACTATCTCAAATTTAGTGGCTTAAAACAACACAGATTTATTCTCTTACAGTTCTGCAGAAGTCCTATGCTGGTCTCACTGGGATAAAATCAAATTGTCAGCAAGGCTGTATTCCTTTTCTTAAGGCTCTAGATGAATCTACTTCTCTGTTTCTTCTGGTTTGTAGAGGTCCAAATTCCTTGGCTTGGGACCTACTTTCTCCATCTTGAAAGTCATTAGTGTACCATTTTTCTGATCCTGCTGTTATATCTCTTTGTTATAGGAAAGATTCTCCCTTCTTAAGGATTATGTGATTAGATTCAACCCACCTGCATAATCCAGACTAATTTTCCCATCTCAAGATCTCCAACCTTAATTACATCTAAAAAGTCCCCTTTGCCACATAAGTAAACACATCGAAATTTTCTGGGAAATAGGATGTGGATATTTCTATTTTTCTGTTTATCATAGGTTCTAACCTTGGGTTCTTTGGCAAAGCAGGGATGCAGACTCAGTTCTGGATATAAACTAATTTCTACAGCGCAGTTTCTATACTGTTTTGCTGAGGGTATTGTCACCTATATCATAAGAGCTTCTGTATTTTTTATGCACTTGGCAAATATATATTGAATTTCTATTGTATTTCAATCACCTTTCTAGGTATTGATGAAATAAAAGTGAAAGACAGAGGTTCTAATCTCAAGGATCTTACAGTGAAGTAAAAAAGCAATTACATAATATTATTGGGGGTGAACATAAGCTTTCATGAAATTTCATAGGCATGTACTCATTGTACTCTTGAAATTTCAGACAAGATGTTTTAGAGAGAATGACATCTAAGCTAATAGGAGTACTTTGCAAAACTGGACTCTCTGTGTATATGTGTGTGTGTAGAAGTGAAGCAATAGTAAAGGTTGTAGGACCATTACATTTTTAATATTACTGCTACATTCTGGAGACAATGGTACAAGAAACAGACAAGACTTCAACCTTCATGCAGCTTAAAAGAAATGGATAGTTCCAAACCCAAGAAGTTTAGTGTGCTAATCTAATGTATAGATTTAGCAGGAGTGAGATCCTTTATACATCAAAGGTACAAGTAAGGACAGAGAAAGATTGGAAAAGAATTGCAGTCGTCAAGGGGGTTGAATGTCAAGAATGTAGGAAGATGGTAGAAAGTTCCCACTTGAAAGCCTCCTTTTAGATTATAAAAACACTGAAGAGATAATAAAGGTCTTCTGAACTTGAGGAAGTTTACCTTTTAATGATGTTTTTTTTTTTTTTTTAAAATCTCAGGGGAAGTGTTCAGTTGTTGATCATTTTGAGTGCTTTTACTCTTTTGTTGACCTTCTTTTAAGACATATCTAGGTTTGAGTAAAGAAGTTGCATTGTGAAAACAGAGCAGAAAGTGCTTTGAGCAGGGGAAAATAATTTTTACTGAACCCAGTTATCACTTACTAATTTACAAGTACTAATTTACAAATCGGATTCATTTGCCTGGTCTTATTTTTTGGATTATAATGCTAAACAGTTTATGTATTACCTGACTATGCAATGATCACTTATTACTGCAAATTCCAACAAACTTTTGCAGAATGCTTTTAGTTTTCCCCATCACCCTTCCCTGTTACCACCCCACCCCCATGCCAAAACAAAACAAAATGAAAACAACCTGGTGAGTCTGGATGGCACTACTATTCCGATAACTCCCAAAGGGACTACATGAACTCTGGACAAGTTAGGAGAATTTTACCAAAATTCTTGAGGGACAAAGGAGAACATTGTAGCATTTATAAAGAATTATTTGGGAAGATGACTTATCTTTTTAGTCCCACTTAGTCCCTGTCCTGCTCCACTATGTTTTGTTCCTTGTATTTCTCAAGTCTGGACTCGGCTTATTTGTACTAAAACTACTTCTTCTGGAAAGTTGGATTAGGTCAAAGAACCTAATTTAAAATCAGAGTGTTATTGCTTCATCTTTTCACAAAATGTTAATCACTTTTAGATAAAAAAGCCCAGTCCTTCTGTATATTGTGTTAATTATCTAAATTAATCTAAATATCACATTGACAAAAATAGATGAGTAACTACACTTTAAATTAGAGTGGCAGGAGGCGAAAAAACAGGCAGATGTGCTTATTATTAGTTTTGCATAAGAACTTGGAATTCTTAAATCCGATTCTCATATTACAACTTAAGAGGATAGGAACTCCAGAATTTTCAAGTGAAATGGGGGCTCTTGTAATAAAATAAGAACATGCATGTTATTATATTATAAAGGTTTACAATTATACCTTGATTGCAGCTAAGGGATTAAACGTTTTTAATGAAGTGCACATTGTCAGTATGCAAAGCAATAAAAATGAAAAAAGTTATAGAACTGAAAATTTAATATATATGATAATACACATAAATCTATTAGAGAAAGGAAAGCAGAATTAATTATAATTCAGTACCCAGAGGGTGAATAAAAATGGTAAAGAATTATGAAATTAAAAATTTATTTTGTAATTAGTTTAGCATAGTAAAATTAGAAAATAAGTCAGTTTTTTCTTTAAAGGTTCTGCTAACTTGTAAAACATTTTATGAAAGGGAAGCAGGAAAAATGTTAATAATAAGCAGTACTTAAAAGGTGGTGGGGGAAACCTCTGCTGTCTTGAATTAACAATGATTAAATTTCTAATTAATTAATAGTTTCATTTTTAAAACTAATCACTACAAATTTTGGAATATTCTAAATATTACAGTGAAATTCAAAGATATCCTTAAAGCATTTGTGATGCTCAAGTGGTTCTGAGCACCAATAATTCTCTCCAAGGTTTTTTTTGAAAAGCAACATGACGTTAAACTGTTTTTTCTCTTTGGGGTTGTTTCTCATAGTTATTAATATTTGTGAGGAAAAGTTCTGATGAGCTACTGGCCTGTGTATGGATTTGTTCTTAACACATCAGGAATTACATTTTTTGTTATATAAATGTTATTTCCATGGTAGGGTTTTTATTATGATAGAGAAAATACTTTAAAGAAGCAAAGATACAACAATCAGATCTTATTCTTTAGGCTTTACATGTAGTGAGTGCCTACAACAGTCTTAAAGCCACCTACCTGAAAATCCAGGCTTGTTATATGCACATGGTTTCTGAACCATCATGGAATGATGGTGTACACAATTTTGGGTGAACTACGTTCTTAATCAGCACAGGAGTCAGAGAGATCAAAAGTTGTTTTCTGTGAATAATCATGGTTAATAGATTGACCAAAAGTGATTTTTCTTGGACTTTTCAGTAATCATTCTGTCCCTGGGGAAGTAGGTATATATCAAAAGTATTCTTAGGAACAAATATTTTAGTATATTATACTACATGTCAAGATAATTGATACTGACATTTACTTAACTACTTCAACTGAGGTTGTCAACTAGAAGTTCTGATTTACTTCACCAGCACATTACATAGAAGGCTAATATGCTATGGTTAATACTTTTAGACTCCTTCAAAACCTCCTTGACTTCTTATTTGTCTATTTTGACTAAATGATCTGGTGAGTATTATTTCATGCAACTGAAATTACTTGTTCATGTGGAATTGAGTATCTGTTATGGACTAATCCCCAGTGTGACTATATTTAAAGATAGGGCTTTTAAGGAGGTAATTAAAGTTAAACGAGGTTATACGGGTGGAGTCCTAATCTGATAGGACTGGTGTTCTTAAGAAGAGGAAGAGATAACAGAGATCAGTCTCCCCTTGTATAGGCACAGCAAGAAGGTGCCTGTCTGTAAGCCAGGAAGAGATGCCTCATCAGAAACCAACCCTGAGGGCACCTTGATCTTGGGCTTCTAACTTCCAAAACTATGAGAAAAATTTCTGTTGTTTAAGCCATCCAGTCTGTGGTATTCTGTTATGGCAGCCCATGTAGACTAATATAGTACCCAACTGAATGAGTTCACTGGATCAAACTAATTATGTTGTGATCACATATTTTGATATTCTTGTGTACAGAGAATGGAGATTAGATTATCAATGCATTGAAAACCAAGCCATATTCTTTGTATTTGGTTTTAGACTTTGCCTTATTATGGGTACTATCTAAATATTCAGAGAAAATAATGCCATGATCAACTAAGCAGCCTCTTTTTATTTTTTTTAACTTTGGTTTCATATGAATTATTATGTTGTTAATATATATCAATGCATAAATTTTATGATTATTTCAGTGGTATGTTCACCATTTAATTCACATTTTCTTAGGCTAGTGTTTCTTTTTTTCTTTTTTGAGACAGAGTCTCACTGTGTTGCCCTGGCTAGAGTGCCATGACGTCAGCCTAGCTCACAGCAACCTCAAACTCCTCAGGCTCAGGTGATCCTTCTGCCTCAGCCTCCTGAGTAGCTGGGACTACAGGCATGCGCCACCATGCCCAGCTAAGTTTTTCTATATATATTTTTAGTTGGCCAATTAATTTCTTTATATTTTTAGTAGAGACAGGGTCTCGCTCTTGCTTAAGCTAGTGTTTCTAATGGTTTCAGAGCAATGTGACCTGATGTTAATCTCAATACAGGCCTACCTCTTGGTTCAGATATTTGTGCCTTTTTCATATGTGAAAAGGGTTCACAATGGGTAAAGATATGTTAATGTGTATGATTAGGATAGTAACTCCTCTTTATTAAGAGTATTTATTTTACTATTAATTTTTAAAAGAAAGCAAACTTCATACATTCTATTTTCTAGTATTTTTTTTATTTTGGTTAAGAACTAAGCAATTGGTAGTAATCATGTCTTCATAAATTAAAAACACTACTTTCATTTCCTCTTCAACATTTCATTGGAATGTTTTTTATTCTTGTTATTTACTGAGATGAAATCATTTTATATTTGGGTGTCATGCTTTCAAAAAGAAAAAGATGGTCAGATACAATGGCTCACACCTATAATCTTAGCACTCTCGGAGGCTAAGGCAGAAGGAATGCTTGTGGCCAGTAGTTCTAGGCCAGGCTGGACAATATAGTGAGACTTGTCTCACCAAAAAAAATTTAAAAATTAGCTGGTTGAAGTGACTCATTCCTTTAGTCCTAGCTACTTGGGAGGCTGAGGCAGGAGGATCACTTGAACCCCAGAGTTTAAGGTTATAGTGAGCTACTGTACTCCAGCCTGGATGACAGAGACTCTTGTCTTTTGAAAAAAAGGGAGAAAAGATGTTTTGGGTACACATACCATTCCAAAATATACTACTATCTTACAACTTTGCAAAAAATTAAAAGTTACTTTTTTTATCTTGTGGTTTTGAAAACAAGTACTATTTCACAACATTATACCTTTAACTTGTAGTAGCATGATACTATGGAAAAAATATGGGAAGATAGGGCTTTAATATTAGCTCTGCCACTTGACTTTATTAGTCATTTTACTTTTTGACTTCGGTTCCTTATATGTAAAATAAGGATATAGATGCTAAAAATACATTATTAAATGAATTATTTCCTGGTATATCAAATCTTATATATCTTAAGAATAACTTCTTAGGTATGATATGCATCTATTTCATAGGTATATAACTTACATGAATGCTTTTCTTGTATTAGTCCATGATATGACATAAATAATAGGAAGGAGACTGAAAAAAATCTTTTATTTTTTTTTAAATCCAGAAATAATCAGGGACTGTTAAGTGGAACAGACTTCTCTGTGATGCCACAGAACCAAAGTATACAGTTCTCTCCTCCTCTTTGACATGTCTTCATCTAGGCTTCTTATATCCACTCATCCCCAGTAGCAGCCCGTCTTCTTCAGACAGTGTCTCTATTATTCTCTTGTTCCACCTACCAGCTTCTTGGAAATCTTGATTTTCAGAGCTATTCGCTTAGCCCTCTGTGAAAGAGGTAGAGGGTCTGAGAACTCCTTAGCAAATAATTTTATTACACTAGTATCAATTTATTGTAGTTCTCTTTGTGTTGGCAATACTCTTGGCATTCATTGAGTAACTCAATGAATATTTGCTGAATTAATTTATGGACAGAGGTTGCCTAGGTGAAGAAAGAAAGGGAGGGAAAGGACAAAGTTGTTTCTGTATCTGAAAAGCATGTGAAAGGATGAAGCACAAACCATAACAGAATATCTTTCATGCTGTCCTGAATGAGAATGGCCATGTAGCAGAGTTGAAGGGACACCACACGAGAAAAACTGAGCCTGGGGATCAGACCTGGATTATCAAGAGCAGAGCCACACATTTCATCTCTTGTCCTCCCATTCTTATTTCCAGACTGGAAAGTTTGGACTCGGTTGCCTCTAAAGGCATACCTCTATTGCATATCTCAGCTTTTACAATTCTTCACATGATAGAATTGATATTGTTTCTATTAAATTACAGATGACATTATTTTGAATAGTTTCCTAATACCTTGGAAAAAAGGTATACAATTCCATGTGTCATGTGATAAATTGGAGCAATGTTTCATGAAATTGAGATAATTTTTTTAGGGAAGAGTATGATTTCATGTATCAGAGATATTTTAAATTTATCCTGATATAAAATGTCCAAAGAAACTCCTCCAAACAGGGTAGAACAAGTAAGTCACTTAACCATAATCATAAAGTCAAAATGAGTATTTATAAGTGTTTATTTTTAACAAAGCTATTAGAAAAGTTAATCATCTTAGAAAGCTATTTTATTTCAGGATATTGTTATTCAAACTTTTATCAGGGAATTGCTATAATATTGGTCTTTGAGTTTTAGTAAATTTCTAGAGAAGTGAGAGAATCAATAAGATAAAATATAATAATGCACATTGAAAAGGGATTCTAAAAGAATCAACATATCGAAGGTTTTTAAAAATTAAGATGAAGATTCATAACAGTTTTCAAGCTGTTGAAAGGGAATTATGAAAAGGATTGTGTTCAATTATCTTCCATCTCTACTGGGGCTTGAAAGAGAAGTAAGGGTCTTAATTTGCAGCAAGAAGAAGAATTCATTTAGCCAGGGAGATTTTTATTTTTGCTCAAATTATGATTAAACATTGTAACAGCTGACTGAGATCTGTTAGGAGTCCTTCTTAAAAAAATAAGCAAAAGAAATGAACTTAAATACTTATTCATGTGAGTATACATTCTCACTTCATGTTTCCTTGATGATCCATCCTATAAGGACTCTAGTGTGTCTCCAGAGTTAAAAGCATTAAGCAGAGATACATTATTGGAAACATTATTTTTCTCTTATCATTTAAGATAAAGCCCAGCACATATTGTCTGCTTTGAAATCTAAACAAATTTATGAGCGTTCATGCCAAAAAGAAATAAGAGAGTCCAGGGAAAGACTTTTTTTTCCCCTTTCCTCTTTCTCTCTGGTCACAGGGTAAATGTAAACTTGTCTGAGCAGCTGCTGTGAAGTCCCGTGGGCGGCTGCCTTCTCCCTCAGCATACTCCAAGGGCTGCCAGTGCCTCTGAAGGGAGGCAGGCTTGACTTGTGGCACTTTGCGGGTTTGTTTCTTCAACTTACTTCGGTGAGCTTTTCAAGTGACTCCAGGGAGGCGGGGCACCTCCCTACTGTTCTATATTAAAGCAAAATAGCAGACACCTAAAAGCATTTCACAGTCTCAGAACAGAAACATAAAAGAAGTTCGAGTATTTGGATTTTTGCCAAGTCCTTTAGAGAAAACTCAAAATGTCTCTCCTTTTTCAGCGGGCATATTTTAAAAATTCCCTTTAGGTTATGGATATTAAATAGAGAGAATCATGGCTCACATCTTTCTAAGTTCAGACAAGAAATTACTGCCCCTTTAGGGTGTTTGACTAGCATTAATACACCCCAGAGTTGGGACTGGTTAATAGTTGCATGGGTGTGTGTGTGTATTGTTCTATCCTTGGAACAGTCAGAGAGCAGGTAATAGCTAAGAAGGGAAGACAAAAAGACAATAATTAAATATTTGGAAATTAAAAGGAAGTCACAGAAAATGTAGGAACCATTATGGTTATGAAGGCAAGTTCTAGAGATATGAGGTTCTAATTTTGGCTCTGTAGCTTACTTTCTACTGTACAAGCCCTTGGGAAAGTTAATTGATCTCTCCAGTCTCATTTATTTCATCTATAAAGAAGCAACAACAGCAACAACAACAAAAACCAAAAGAAAAAAAAACAACACTATCTCTCAGAATTGTTATGAGAATTAAATCACACAATGTATGAAAAGTGACAATTACATGATAAACATTCAATGTTTTGTTTATGACCACTAACACTAAGGGAAAAAAGTCAAAGAATACTATGATGAACAAAAATCTGTGGCAAAATCACCTGTTTTCACAGAAATTTGTGACCTCTTAGCCTTCTGTTGAGAAATCCTGGACAAATTCTATTCCCTGGTAGGCTGGATATTATTTTTTGCTGATATGCACTTTATCTCCTCTCAGAAGGCTCTTATTCTAGACTCACTGTTTTGAAGTGCACTTGGTGCTGCTATTGGCAGTCTCTTGAGGATGCAGGGCTTTGGCCAGCCATGCCAGATCAAGTAGGGTAATCTCCTGTCTCCATTAATATGCAGCACTCAGGGGTTTCCAGCTGCTTCCCTGCCATTTACTCCTGGCTTCCTCTCTGAGAGGTAGATGGGTAATTAGCATGGATTTTATAGCTACCTCAGGGCAGAAAAGGAACTAACACAGCAAATACGAATATGGTAGAGAATTTAATTTGATGCTTCCTTTTTAACAACCTACATGCAATGTGCAAATATTTTTTAGTTCCTAAAGTTCACCTATCATGGAATTCAAGTTCTTTTCTTTTTTAAATGATGGTTTATCCCAAAGGAAGTTTTTCTCATTAACAGTAAAAATACACTAATTTGCTTCTTGTCTATGATGATAACTGTTCTCTTTCATTTGTTTAAGTAGTTAAAATTGGGGAGGAAAACAAAAACTATGAAATCTTAGGTTTCTGTGTATCAAGCTACTTTATGGATTCTCTTTGACCATTAGAGAGAAAGTTAACAAAATTCCAGTATTCAAATAATTATATTAATGAATCCTTGCTTACCCCTTTCTATTTCTATCCCCCTTGATTCCCATGCATTTGCAGAATCTGCATTTTTGATTCACATGCATTCTTGTAACAGAGGGAATGGCCTGAACGAGAAATTGCAAAAATATTTTCTGATTCTTTAAAACTTCCCCCACTCTTTTTGGGAACTGCAGCCTGGCCTGCATCCCTGCCTGGGGCAGGGAGAATGTCTTTTGTTCTTTGTATTATAAGAGATAGCTCAGCCATCCTAGGCCAGCCCTAGCCTTTCAGGTGTGCCCAGGTGGGCAGAGGTCACAGGCTTTGTCTTCAGCAGAGATGGGACAATTAGAGTCATTAACAATATTCTAGAACTGAGAGCCCTTGCTTTAAAGCTCTGTACTTCTGCTTATGTTCAGGAAATTTGGATTTTGAGATGAGAGTCTACCATTTTTTCTCCTTCGCCAGCAAAGTAATAAACTTTCTTTTCTTCTCTACAAACCACTTGTTCTTGTTCTTCTGATGTGGCCTTGAGGACAAGTGCCAAGCTTTTGGTAATATTCTGAAGAAATAATAATAATAAACAACATTCGTTGGACACTTATTATGCACCAGACTCTTTCCTAAGCCCTCATAGGCTTGTAGAGGATGTCAACCTGAGATAACCAAAAGTATCAGAATCCAGTGTTTATTCCAGTGAACAGGTGAGAGTAACTACATGGGCTCTGGAGAAATGAGATCAGTGCTCTGAAGCTAAAAGTTAAGTTCTTGCTTATATGGGCAGAAAACAAAGACATTTTTAACAGGATTATAGCATTTCCTATACAAGGCTGGTCTATGAGTTACAGTGACTTAATTAGTTACAGTCTGTTTTTTCTTCTTATGGCATGCTTTTGTTTCCTTTTCAATTTAAAAGAGTGCCTTTGGCATTCTATATTAAGACAAAATAATAGCCAGAAAGTCTTTGTGTGAGAAAGGTAAGAGTAAAGTTAATCCATAATGAAGATCAATAGTAAAGAGGGAAGGAATCTCCTCTGTCATCCTTAAGCCATTTGCAACATTTCATAAAACAATGCAGGTAAGGAAGAAGGCTAATCTCTAATCAGAGAAACACAGGGTTACCGCTACCTTGTTACAGCTGGCTGTCACGTGGCTCAAGCTTCATTATCACATTTTTTAAGCCTCAAAATAAGTTAGAATTCCAACAGCTTAGATTTTGAATTATTTGTTTTCACAAAGACATTAGGAGAAATAAAAGAAAAAGTAAAACTTCATGCTTTTTGATATTTCTTAGAGTGAAAGCTCAGTGACCTACTTTATCATTTTGATAGAGAGATGCAGGCTTGTGAATTCACTCCTAGTAAGGTGAGAGCACTCCTGGTTTATGTCAACCCGTGTAAGTTACTGAGGCAAAAATCTCAATCAATGGAGGTTTAATAAGCCAACATTTTGAGGATAAACCCAGGATAAACACAAACAACAGACAAACTGTGACTGTTTTTCTGGGGAAGTTGGAACCTTCATCATTTTAAAGGCATACAGAGAAAAGGAAAAAGGCTCGTGGTAGGGGCTGATAAGGCAAAGTGGTTACATTCTTGTGAGGCCCAAGAAATCTACATTTCATATAAAATAAGGGAGTGAAGGAAGCATCAATTATGTATATGTCCCTGGGTAGGAGGAAGAACTGTCTTGTCTCCAGTTCTGTTACCTGTGAGATAAACTTGTGATTCATTATTAGTGTGGAATTGGATAGGCTTTAGTTTTAGGTGCTAGACATAGGTACAATTTGCATGTCCTTGCTTATGGGTGATTAGTAAGGAATTTCCTTAATGAATGATCTGAGCTTTTTACTTCTCTTTGGCATAAGGAGTTGAGGAGTGGCCCTGAGACTTTATTTTCTTTTTACACCTACATGTATTTTGATTTTGGTTTGAAAAAATGTACTGGTTTATCACATCAGTCAATTATTTTTATAAGTGCCTTTGTCCTTGAGGGCTAATTTTAAATCTTGTTTGAGCTTCTTTTTTTTCCCTTATGTGGGCTCCTATGTTAGGTTCAGATCATGTAAGCTAATACAATTATTATTTTAATTAATGTACATTGTGAAAATTTATGTCATTAAATAAATAAAATGTTTTTTCAAAGACAAATGTAAATTGATGTTAGGATTGACTGAGGGTTTTTAAAGAGGGAGAATAATTAATTATAGCCCTAAAATGAAGGAAAAAAAATATTACATTCAGCAAAAAGGTTTTTCTAAACATTTTAAAATTTAATTAAATTAAATTTACTTTTATTTTTGGCTGCTAATGTGAACCAAATACTGTTCTAGAATCTGAGAGAGGGTACAGACAGTTCTTATCACTAATCCTCTTTTAAAATTCTATGTTCTCCCCCTTTTAAAAATGTCACTTGAAAGATCTGCATTTCATCCCTCATCATCTTCTTGTCATCATTGGACAATTTGTCAATAAAAAAAAAAGCCAAACTCTGTAAAATAATTTTAAAGAGATTAATGGACCATGGAGGACCAAATTGGAGGACCATGACCCGGAGCCACTCCCAAGAATCCTTGAGCAAGTGGACTCACTGTGGCTGGGTTACAGTTTGGTTTTATACATTTCAGGGACACAGGGGTTACAGGCAAAGTCATAAATCAATACGTGCGAGGCATACATTGGTTTGACATGAAAAGGTGGGCCATCTCGAAGTGGGTATATGTGTATGTGGGGGGCTTGCAGGTTATAGGTGGGTTTAAAGATTCTTTGGCTTATAATTTGTTAAAGACATGAAGCTTTTGTCTAGAGGCTTGGAATGTTTCAACATAAGGAGCTGTTTTCAGAGATAAGCCATAGGACATAGATTTGTTGTGTAAATTGCTGACCTGCAGGTTTGTCTTAAATACCCTTAGGCCTGTTAATGGGTTACAAAGGATGTTCCCAAGAAGGGAGGGGGACATGGTAAGGCATGTCTGACCTCCCTCCTCCTGGCAGGCAATTTAGTTTTAGGATATTCCCTTGGCCACAAGGGGGTCCATTTAGTCAGCTGGTGGTGGTGGTAGTAGGGGGGTGAGCCCTAAAATTTTATTTGAGTTCATAATTTTTGCTCATATTTCATCTGTTACCCCTAGTAATTTGATTTGACTTTATACAGGAATAAGTTTCATGGGAAAACTACACTGAAAACAGCCTGCATAGGAGACTACACATAGCCATATTTTAATTTGAGTAGGCACAAGTTCCTTTCACGTACCCTTTAAAGCATCTTCCTATACTAGAAAGTCTAACTTTGTAGGGTTCTCACTCCATGCTTCACTAGCCTGTAGACACATGAACAAGCAACCAGAAGATTGTTATGCTCAATGTCTCATCTTCTGTATATCCTCTGAAAAAAATACCTTGGATTACTTCTGTAGGTATAAAATAAATAGATATTTAATATTCACTGTTTTACATCCTCAAACATATGATATACACCTCAAATAATACTCAACTAGAAAAAAATGGATTTATGTAAAATATAGGTAAAAAGAATAATGAGATGATAAATACATTAAAGTATAAGGAGAGAGAGGAAGAGGGTTTAAAAGAATAAAATGTTCAGAGAATTAAGTGACATAAAAATGTAGTATTATTAGGTAGACCACTATGACCTCTAGCCCCTCCTGGGGACAAGGTAGGCAACTGCTATACAGAGTGGGGGGCACATACCCTACAAATCGGCCAATCGAATTTAGCACGCCAACTGCAAAGGAATAAGGTGGACTTTCTAGCCCCTGGGCCAAGCAGCATAGTTACAATAGAGTCTGGAAAGTGACCTAGAACAATGAACTGTCAGAGAGGCTCCTGGGATATCTGCAGGCATAGTAATACAGGTCATATAACTCCCAACTGTTCATCAAAGTGGTTCGAGCATGACATCTGAACCATGGGGAGGCCCTGTCTGGACACTATAAAATAAGACCCAGACCATAACCAAGGTCTCTTTTGCTATGACAAGGGGTCTAGTCATCATCTGTGGCTTATGTATCTTGCTCTGTAAACCTGTATCTTGCTCTTGCTCAATAATCCTATCTTGTTCCCCCTCAATAAATTTCACCTCTTGCTTGTCTTACTTTGGTGTACATGGTCATTCCTTAGCCAAGAGCACACCATGAACTGAGAACATAGAACAAGACTGCTAAACTCCACAGTATTACTTTTGAGTCATTATAGTATATGAAAACTAAAAAATCTAATTATCAAATAGAAATAATCAACTCTAAAATAGTCATTTATTATTCTATATAGAATTGATGCTTGAAAAACATGAGGATTAGGGGTGCTGAGCCACCACATAGTCAAATATCCATGTATAATTTTTGACTGCCCCAAAACTTAACTACTATTTTTTTTTTTTTTTTTAAGACCGAGTCTCACTCTGTTGCCCAGGCTAGAATGCCGTGGCATCAGCCTTGCTCACAGCAACCTCAAACTCCTGGACTCAGGCAATCCTTCTGCCTCAGCCTCCTGAGTATCTGGGACTACAGGCATGCACCACCATGCCTGGCTAATTTTTTCTATATGTTTTTAGTTGGCCAATTAATTTCTTTCTATTTTTTTTTTTTATTTTATTAGAGATAGGGTCTTGCTCTTGCTCAGGTTGGTTTCGAACTAATAACCTTGAGCGATCCTCCCACTTCAGCCTTCCAGAGTGCTAGAATTACAGGTGTGACCCACTGCACCCGGCCTTAACTACTATTAATACTAGCCTTCTGTTGACTAGAGTTACAGTCCCCAACCCCTGGGGGTATGACCTGGTACTGGTCCATGGCCTGTTAGGAACCGGGCTGCGTACAACCACCTGAGTTCTGCCTCATCACCCCACACACCCTGGCCCCTGGCCCATGGAAAAATTGTTTTCCAAGAAACCAGTCCCTGGTGCCAAAAAGGTTGGGGACCACTGGACTAGAATATAACACACTTACTGATGACATAAATAGTCAATCAACACATATTTGTTATGTTATCTATATTATGTACTATATTCATACAATGAAGTAAGCTACAGAAAAGAAAATGTTATTAAGAAAATCATAAGGAAGAGAAAACATATTTACTATTCATTAAGTGGAAGAATATCATCATAAGGCCTTCATCCTCATTGTCGTAACATTGAATAGGCTGAGGAGAAGGAGGAAGGGGAGGGATCCATCTTGCTGTCTCAGGAGAGGCAGAGGAAGAAGAGGTGGAAGAGGTAGAAGGGGAGACAAAAGAGGTAGGCATAGTTGGTATAACTTTATAGAAATACATCGTAATTTCTGTTTGAGTTTTTTGCTTTTTCATTTCTCCAGAAGTGTTTCTATATGGTATCAACCCTTCTTCCTCCATTTTCTTTAGTTTTAATGCCAGTATCTTAGAAGTGTTCTTGTTGTAAAAAGAAGTCTTAAGCAGTCTTGTATAATCAGAACCCTTCTGCCAGTTTGCCTAATGTCTGTTTATTTTGTGGCATTGCTGCTTCTGCATCTTCTTCCTCATCATCTGGCACTGGTTTGGAAGCACTCATCTCCATCAGCTCATCTTCTGTTAATTCCTCTGGTGTGGTGTCTATCAGCTCTTGAATTTCTCAAGGGTCCATATTTTGAAACCCTTCACCCCTATCTTTTTTTTTTTTTTATTTGTCATAGCCACAATGCTTTCATGCTTTCCTTGATCATCTCTGTCTTAAATCCTGTGAAGTCATGTACAACATCTGGACATAGTTTTTTCCAGCGAGAATTTATTATTTGGGACTTGGTGGCTTTCATGGATTTTTCTATAACAATGATGGCATCTTCAATGTTGTATTCTTCCAGCCTTTCGAGACGTTCTATCAGAGTTCTCTTCTATAGTATTGACAGTCTTTTCCATAGAGTACCATGTGTAATGAGCCTTAAAGATCTTTATAAATCCTTGATCTAGAGGTTTAATTGGATATGTTGTTTTGTGAGGCAAATAGGCCACTTCAATGACAGGATGTTGAATTCTTGGGTTATGAGTAGTCAAAAGGAGCATTGTTTAATATCAAAAGAATTTTAAAAGATAGTTCCTTACTAGCAAGGTACTTCCTGACTTCAGGGGCCACTGATAGAAACAATGCCCAAAAAGGATTCTCATTTTCCAGAACTTCCTGTACAACCAAAGACTGACAGCTGATATTTATCTTTCCCTCAAGGCTTGAGGATTAGCACTTTACAGATAAGGGTAATCCTGACCAACAGACTGTAAACCTAACTGCATTTCCAAAAAACAGTTGAATTACCCTATCCATTCCTGCCTTAAACCCTGATGCTCACTTCTCTTCCTTACTTACCATAATAATATCCTTTGTGGCATTTTTTTTTTCTCCAGAATAGGGTACTTCATTAAAAACCTATTCAAACAGATATCCTTTCTTCTCAAATGATTTCTTTAATGGTGTCTGGGAACTCATCTATTGCCTCCTGGTCAGTAGAAGCTGCTTTTCCTGTTACATTGATATTTTTTAAACCAAACCTCTTTCTAAAATTATCAAACCATCCTTTGCTGGCATTAAATCCTCTAGCTTTAGATCCTTCACCTTCCTGTTGCTTTAAGTTGTCCCATAATGACCTCAACCTCATTTTTTCTTGAAGCATATTGAAGCCTATAGGTATGCCTTTCTTATAGCAATCCTGAACCCACATAAAAGCTGCATTTTTAATGTGAGATAAAAAGATATTTCACAAAAAGTGCAAGGTTTTTGCATCTGTAATGACAGCTTTATGAATTTCCTTTCCTTTTCCCCCCTTTTTTCCTACAATGGGTCTTATGTACACTGCATCCATTCATCTTGAAATTTAAGACCTCAATCTATGATACATATCAGACAATTCAACTTTTTTTTAATAATGTAATGTCATGACTCTTCTCTGTTTTTTGGAAAGATTTCCAGCATCACTATTAATGCTTCACACGGGTCCCATGGTGTTATTCAAGGTTACCATATTGCACTAAACATGATGAAAAATACTCAAGAACTGTGAGAGATCAGATTTTACTGTAATACACAATTTACTGGAAATACTAACTGCTCACGCAGAGATGATTAGTGTCACACAGCTTTTTAAGCAGATACTTGCAACACTTGAGCTCAACCACTGTCATAGGATCAAGAGGTGGCTATGAAATGATGACAATAGTACAGTATGTATTAGAGTTAATTTTATGTAGTTATGATTTAATACTGAATCTTTACATTTGCTTACATTTCTCTTGCCTCAAATGGCACCATGAATGGTCTGTGTTTGTGTAAGTTTTAATACATTTTAACTTTTTATAATAGATTTGTATATGTTTTATGGTAATAAATAATAAAATAGGCTAGTATGTACATATATTTTATACATTCATGACATACCTTTTTCTTTTTTTCATATTTCTGGGCTATGTTATTCATCTGCAAGTTTTTTCAAATTGTTTCAAATGTCCAAAAACTTTTCCAATATATATATTGAAAAAGACCTACATTATAAATGGACCTATACAGGTTAAACATATGTTGTTCAAGGGTCAATTGTATAAGAAAAATGGGAAAAATGTGTTACAACTTAAGTTTCTACCAGGTCTAAATTATTTCAAATTATGGATTTGATTGGTCTAGATCAATGAAGTTAAGGATGATTTGCTTATATATGAAATATGGAATGAGGGGGAAAAGGGAAATTGAATTTTCTTTGACATATCAGATGCCTTTACATATACTGTGTTCATTCATGCTTATAATTGTATAAGCATTTTAAATTATGTAAAACATGAAACTTAGAACCTAGTCATTTGTTATATTTCTAAAGTCCCACAAGATGGCAGAATTTCAGAGCATTTTTAAAATATGTGCTGGATAGGTAACTAGAATTATTTTAAATTTTATAACTAGGTTAAGCACAAATTCTGTTTTCTGATCAGTGATGCAAATAATACACAGAGAAGGGCCTAATTCTTCCTCATTATTTATAGAGCCTACCAAATTGAAGTAATGAAACAATGGATTGCATGGGGTTTACAATTCTCCTCAGGTAGAGTAGCACTTTCTTGTTTTATAACACCAATTTGAGGTCATTCATAATCACCTAGGAACATGCTGCTTCGTCTGTGTGTTTCATTTGTTTTATTCATGAGGGTCAGAGGTGAACTGGGACGCAGGCTTTAACAGATGGAAGGGCACATCTTGATATTTCAGAGGTTCCAGCCACATGGCAGTGTGGTTCTGCAAGCAGTAAGAAGCAGTCAGGCCTGTCCATCACCAGGTTGTATCCATAAATATTTAAATGATTATGTTTTGCTCTTTAATGTTTGATATACTCCAGGTGATAAGGCTTATTGTTCCCAAGTATTGGATTCCTCAAGGAAGCAAGCTCCTTTTCAATCTCCCTCCCTCCCTCTGTCTTTTCCTTCCTCCTCCTTTTCCTCATCTTTCTTTTCCTCCTCTTCCTCATCTTCTTGATGTTGGTAGTAGTTTTATAACTATTAGTGACTGTCATCAAAGACAGGCCTGTAAGCGTGTATTAATGCTTCTGTCTTTGTTCAAGCTGTTATAACAAAATACAATAGACTGGGTAATTTATAAACAACAGAAATTTTTTCTCACAGTTATGGTGACACGGAAAATGTCAGGCTCCAGGACGGCCGCTTGCCGCCTCCCCAACGCTCCTCATCTCCACGGGCCAGCACTGCATGTGGCCAGTTGGAGGGCACGCTGCTGGGGCCTGGCGGGACCTGGTAGGCCGTAGTGCTGGAATGCCCCCAGGCCTGAGTCCTGCTGCCTGTTTCTGGCCGCACTTCTTGCGTGACCCTGATTGGGTAATTTTTGAATCCCATTGTTTTTGATTGGATGTTAAAGCTTGTTGTTGATTGGATGTTAAAGCTTGTCATTGATTGGACGCTTTTTGAGCCCTACCAATGGTATAAAAGCAGGAGGAGAACAAGGTGGGGGGGGCAGAAGGGTCAGAAGATCAGAAGACGGGAAGAGCGCTGTAACAGTAGGTGCTGAGCCTACTGTGCTACTGTGGAAGAATAAAGACTGTTCTCCAACTCTTTGTGTGCTGCTCGATTTTTTTCCCGGTCAAGAGCTGTAACACTAGCTGTACACATTGCCACAACAATGGGGGATGGGAAATTTAAGATCAAACACCTTCAGGTTTGGTATCCCCGAGAGCTTGCTTTCTGCTTCATAGATGGCAACTTTTATCTGTGTCCTCACATGGTAGAAGGAACAAACGAGCTCTCTCTCTGGCTTCTTTTATAAGAGTACTAATTCCATTATGAGGGCAGAACCCTAATCATCTCCCAAGGGACCCACCTCCCAGGTTTCACCATATGAATTTTGGAGAGACACAAATGTTCAGATAATAGCAGCCTACATAGCCTAAGAAAGGAGAGGGAGTTTGTGTACCCAAACTGAAATAAGTTACACCGCCTAAGAGTAGAAATTTAAAGATAGCACTCTTTCAAAGCTTGCTTGAGTTTGTATTTATATTCCCTTTTTCTTAATAGACGTGGCTTTTATATGCTCTAATGTCTTGTATTTCTTTATCCATGGGTAGGGTCATCTAGGGATAAGTAATATTCCTTTTTGGAAATTACTTTTTAAAATTAGGGTGTAGTTAGACAATTAGACATTTCTTTCATTTGGTAAGTAGGATATATGTAATTTTGAAAATTATTTTATCTAAGTGATAAACTTGGTGCTAAGGTTATAATTCTGCCTCAATCCAACTAGAATTTGTCCAATACTAATGAGAAAGTGTTTACATTACAATATGCTAAAGCTCATGAGAAGATAACAAAACTACTGAATTACTGATGGTAAGCATCTCTAAACTAAAGATGAAAAATTTGTTATCATATTGCAATCATTAATTATGGTAACTAAACTCAGAAATAATTGCATTGCATGGTAGGTGGAAGCTTGTGTTTATAACACTTGGAGGAATGTTTATTTATGTGAGTTAACCCTGAATTGTTGCACAAACTGTTTCCAAAATGCTTATGGTCACTGTGAGGGCAATGTTTCTCAAGATTCTACAAACCAAGATGATTTTAACTTCCTAGTGACTACATAGAGAACATATCTACTAAAAGGGGGCACCTTAGTAGCAATAACATATAGCAGTTTTAAAATTTGCCTAGTTGGATAATTATAATGCCAAAGATTACCTTGAGAAGGGATATAGGACTCTTCTACATTCTACTTCCTCACCTCTGATGTGCAGACTGAATGGCACTTATCCTATTCCATCTTAACATACACTTGAAAAAATTCAAGGTCATTCTGTCTATAAGAGAAAGTGGTCAGTATGAAATGAATAGCTTCTGGGAAGAAAACAAAACACTCCTGATTTCTTTTGGTTGTTTTATTTTAACTTTTGGAAACACTCAGCAACATAGCCAGCGACATAAAAAAATTAACTATATTTAAATAATATTTCAGAGATGATCTTTATATCCTTCTCAAATGATTAAATATACAAATAAAAATTCAGTTGCAAATAACTGAATCCACTGTAGCTAGTTTAAGGGTAAAGGGATTTATTACTGAATATTAAATAAAATACAGAATCATTGAGAGGGCTGAAGGAATAGACTTCCTCAGTCCTACTACAGAAATAGATTATAAAGTTGCTGCTGCTTCTCCATCAGTCAGCTGTTTTCCTGTTGACTAGGGAAGTTGCTGCAACAGCTCCTGGCTCCAGAACAATGTTGCCTCTGCTGCAATCCATACCAGCAAATGAATTGAGTTGTACTTGCCTTTCTCAATTCAGAATTCAACTCTCTCATAAGTATGTCTAATGAAAAAAAAAAAACAAGAAAACACCTAAATCATAATTTGAACACTAGCTGCAAGGGAGTCAGACATTTTCTACAATGCAAATATGGCAGGGCAGGAAAGATAATAACTGAGTTTATAGAGTTAATTTTATCTTTATCTAGATAAAACAGCTAATTGAACACTTGGGATGCTGAGTTATATTCTGTCTCAAGTATTTACACAAAACAGTTTTAGAAATTTTCTTCCTAAAGAGACCAACCTTCTCTTATGTATAAAATATATATATATAACTTGATATGTTAGAATACTGTGTGCAATTCTGGTCCCAATATATAATAAAAGGCGAACAAACTTATGAAGAAAAATACACTGAAAAGAGTCAAGGTAATGGAACAATTTCAGATAATGTTGGGAAAGGTAAGCAGAGAAAATCATGGCAACTGTAAACTTGAAGGAATGCATAGGAAGAAAAGGCAAAACTAGGATTTGACTCTTGAATGGTGGTATGCTTTAGTTTGTATAATATTTAATTGATTAATAGTGAATCAGAAAATATTTTCTTATAATTATTGGCCATTTGTAGCAGGTAATATTATACCACAGCTTATCATTATGTTTTCTTTTCAAGAAAAATGCCATTATCAACTCCTTTGTTGCAAAAAGTAGTAAGCACATGATAAGCATGTTTCTGTGTGTGTATTATTAGTTTAAATGAAGAAGAAAATATTTTATTGGATAGTATCCTAATATATGTTATCTAAAATAAAAATAATTCAGGATCTATACTCTGTAGCCTTATGTAAAATTGGTCTAATTTTAGATTTTTCTGTTGTATTCTGTTTTGCTAGTAAGAGTTCTATGACAGGAATATATGTATAGCATGTGATATTTCTACTAATGACAGTTTTCACTGCCATAGCTTTGTTAAGCTTAACTAATTAGCTTTGTTATTAAGCTTTGTTAAGCTTAACTTTGTTAAGCTTGGAACAACTTTTATTTTCAATGTTTGTTGAAGTGGGACACAGTCTGCTTCAACTTGGCTATCTTTATGAGACAGTTCTGTATGGATAATGTCAGAGAGTGACATGGGCCATTGCCTAAATAACAGTAACATTCATTTTACAATTTTCTTTCAATAAACGCCTTACAGTGCTTCTGTGGCACTAACTGGCAGGTGTCTTTATTATCCTTCTTTATAGACCTGGTCTTTTAAAATTTGAAAGGGCAGGGGTAAGTCAAACATTTTCCAAAATAATGTTAAAGGAATAAGAAAAGTGTCTAATACCTTTATCAATGTTTCCCTTTGAATCTCAGATTTCTGATTTTCGTTTAAAACCATCTTTTGTTTACTAAGTTCTGTATGCATAGTCTGCTAGTGTGTGACTAATAAACTAAGTGCTTCTTCCCCAGTGGAGAGAACAAGATCATTTGGAACAGATTCAATTTCAAATCTCCTTTTATCAAGTTTGCTTTATTAGCTTTGGTGTTTGGATGTACACAATATACCTTATTCCTTCTGCAAGTGAAATTGTTTGCTAGGAGAGGAAAACATTCTTTGCCCTTGAGAGACCTTCAAAGTGAGTGCAAATTGCTATGATGCAGACTCTGGGAAGCAATTTGTAAACCTTTGGGCCACTGGCATTTGTATTTCACATCTTTGTGTCTGTCCTTCCTGTTTCATCACATTTTTTATCTGCCTTGTTATGTCAGAAGAACTATTTTGTTTGCTGTCGTAGGACCAGGTATATGATCTGGGTAGAATATCAAAATGCCAAGGCAATGTAATCAGGCAAGCAAGGACAATGCTGGTATTTTAAGGAAAATTCCATAGAAATAAGAATTGACTGGGTAAGCTTTTCCTTTTACCCTTTTTCCTTTAGTCATTTCTCTAGCAGCCTATTAGCTTTTGTTCTTTTTACTTCTAATCTTCAAGTACTACCATCTCACACTATTACATTACTAAAGATTACATGCCTCTTCTTCAAAAGCATAGGTGATTTATGGGCAACAGTCTGGATCTGTCACAAAATGTTGAGTAAATGTTTAATGAATTGAACTGAGTAAAAAAAAAAAATCTCTGAAGATTTTTGGGCACAGACTGTGTAGCTTTGTTGTTCTCAGTAAGTTCCCTAATGCAAAATTCTGTCCAAATGCTTCACCTCAAGATGGGGTATTTTTTATTTTGTTAGAGAATAGGGAAGGTAAATAGCTAATGCATTTATTTAAAGAAAGCAAATATTTTACTGTACAATGTATTTCAAGATATAAAGCAAAGTAGCAGAGTTTTGAGAGAGAAAAATCTCAAAATTCAGGAAGTCAGAATCATCTTTTAAAATATGAGAGAAAGGAAATTGGTTATACTGCTATAGCCTGAATGTTTGTGTCACCCCCAAATTCTTATGGTGAAATCCTACCCCCTACGATGGTGATGGTATGAAGAAGTGGAGCTTTTGGGAAGTGATTCAGTAATGAGGGCAGAACCCTTGTGTTAGGGTTCTCCAAAGAAACAAGAAAGAGAGAGAGAGGGGGGGGGGGAGGGAGGGAGGAGGTTTATTAAGGGAACTGGCTCTTGAGATTATGGAGGCAGAGAAGTCCCACAATATGCCCTCTGCAATCTTGAATTCTAAAGGTCTGAGAACCAGAGGAGCTCCAATGTCTGAGGGCAGGAGAAGATGAATGTCAAATCTCCAGAGGAGAGAATGAATTTGCCCTTTCCTATAATTTGAATGTTTGTCCTCTCCCAAACTCATGCTGAAATTTAATTGCCATTGTAACAGTATTAAGAAGTGGGACATTTAATTTCTTTCTC
Organism: Microcebus murinus; assembly: GCF_040939455.1. Taxonomy (NCBI): domain Eukaryota; kingdom Metazoa; phylum Chordata; class Mammalia; order Primates; family Cheirogaleidae; genus Microcebus; species Microcebus murinus. The sequence goes on along the minus strand of NC_134109.1, from coordinate 51,017,186 downwards.
TCTTATTTAGGTACCCTTCTGCCCCTGCCATGGGATGACACAGCAAGAGGGCCTTTGCCAGATGTTGGCCCCTCAATCTTGTACTTCCAAGCCTCCAGAAGCATGAGCCAATGAATTTCTGTTCTTTATAAATTGCCCAATCTGAGGTATTCTGTTACAGCAGCACAAAGGGAACTAAGGTGACCTTCCTTTACCTTTTTGTTCTATTTGGACCTACAAAAAATTGGATAATGCCCATCCACATTGATGAAGGTGATTCTTTTTAACTCAGTCTACTGATTCAAATGCTAATCTCTTCAAGAAACTCCCTTACAGACAGATCCAGAAATGTTTTACCACTGATCTGGCTATCCTTTAACCGAGTCAAGGTTATTTACAAAAATAACGACTGCAGCTACCATTCAGTGCCCCCAATAAGTTCACTAATATTTAGTATTGGACCTTTTTGATGTTAATAATAATTATTAAACTAAGAGTATGTAAGAGAGGAGTGATAATAGTAAATGCTTCACAAATCATGATACAGGAATGAGGGTGAACTATAAATACTGCTGTCAGGATACATGCTTTTAAAGACACTAAAAAAGGTTGTCATGTGACACTTGTGATTGTGCTGTAATTACTGCTGGATGGTTTAGTTGTTTAGTGAATTTGAAACCCTCACATGTGTCAAGAATTGTAATATTTGAAATGGGCTTTTAACATAAAAGCTAAAAACCTCTGAAAAGCTTCTAAGGGATTGGAAGCCAATTAATTCTTTGTATGATATTTTACCTGAAATGATGTATCCCTAAGTACTTTTGGAGAAAAGTAATTAAATACAGTCATAAAACAGAAAAAAAAAGATGATTTGAATTTCTATTATACTTATAAATTAATTTATTCACTTTCTCCCAAAACTTCCATTTAATGAGTTCTAATGTTTTATTTGGAACTACATGAATAATAGAAAAAAATCAATGACACACTGTGTTTTCCTCACAGAGTTACTATTTAGCTAGAAGGAATAGCTGGGCATGGTGGCTCATGGCTGTAGTCCCAGCAGCTGGAGAGGCTGAGGCAGGAGGATCACTTGAGCCCAGAAGTTCAAGGCTACAGTGAGCCATGATTGTGCCACTGCACTCCAACCTTGGCGATGGGGAGAGACAATGTCTCTAAAAAAAAAAATTAAATAAATAAATACAAGGAATACATGCATGAGAAAACTAGATGATATTTGTGAGGTGACATGTAAACACTGACCAAATGTATTACTCAGGACTCACTCAGCCTAATTAGTTTAAGAAAAATGAAGTTATTGGTCCACATATCTGAGAAGTATAGGGGATAGAGCTACCTTTTCACCTAATGGATACCATTAGGCCACTTGTTTTCTCCTAGTCTATTATCTCTTCTTCTGTTTTAGCTTTAATCTCAGGCAGTATCTTCCTGAATGGTGGATATTAGAGGGAAGTTATATACTCATAATCCTAAATAGCAGTTCCAATTAAAAGAATATGTCTCTTTGCTGTTACTTTCAACTAAAGTCCCAAGGAAAGTTGTGACTTGTCTGGCCTAGGTTATGTGTTGCCTCTGAATATCCTTGTTACTAGGTATCAGGGTCCCTGGTCCACCTTGATCATGTACTAACCCTTGTGGAAACTGGGGATGCAAAGTAAAGGGTCATCAAATGGGTTTTTCATGAAAAAGGCTGTATAACAAGAAGAGAATGAGAAAAAGTATGATGAACGGACAAAAGCTATGGTTATCACAGTTCACTATCATCCATTATTTGGCTGCTTAACAAGCAGCTCTCTTCTCATATGCATTATTTAAAAATGCCACTGCCTGCCAATGGAAGTATTAGACAACCAATAATGCACTCATTCTTAAAGTAAAGGGAGGCGAGTCAATGTCTCCTCTAGGTACTGTTTTCACTTCCCTCATCTCTGTTGATGATATGTCCTCATCTGCATTGATCAATCCCTTCCACATTTAAATTCTGTTACTTATATCACCCCACTTCCTGGTATTTCTGTATAAGTCAGGGCTGTCTTGTATGAACTAACAGAAAACCAGTGGAAACTATTTTAACCCTAAATAAATTTAGTATCTCCTATAAATAAAAAGCTTGCAGTTAGCTCTCAGACATGATGGATTCAAGGGTAGAAAATGATGCTATGAGGACATTACCTTTCCCCACCTGAGTCTTATTTTCCTTTTAGTTGATCGAATTTGTGGGCAAATTTCCTACCATAGTAGCAAAGCTGGCCACTGGCATCTCCAGGCTTACCTCAAAGGCACAGCCAGCAATCCCAGTGACTAGTATTCCCTTTTCAGAGTTCAGCAAACTTTCTAGAGATGGATCTGATTGACTTGGTGGAAATGCCCACCCTGAGCCAATTGCTTCAGCTTGGTGTGTATGTGTGTGTTTGTTGGGGGTGGATCTAGCTGGATGGAGTACTCTAATTTGTTCAGCCTGTGTCATGTGGCCACCCCAGTGGTAGTGATGATAAAGAGAAGTCAGCCCCAAAAGGACCACATGGGGTTCCCGTGAAAATTAGAGCCCACTACCAGCAGAAACAAGTTACAAAGAAAGATAGTATGCTGTCAAAGACCATAACTACCACCACACTACGTAATAAAAGATAGAACAAAGAGAAAATTAGTCTTTATGGAATTCCTGTAATGCATCAGGCATCTGCCTGTATTATTTCACATTTATTAGTTAAATTTGCTCCAAATCACTTAGTAGTAAGTGGTACTACTAGGACTTTTTGAGTGTCTACTCATGACATTTCAGTGGTATTTCCTACCCATTTAAAGAAGGGATTCTGAATTTCTTTCTTAGAAGAAGTTTATGATTTTGGAAAACTAGGGAAAGGCTTAGAGCAGATGATCAGAAAGATGGATGTTATGGAGATGGGAAAGAGGATGTGTAAGAAATAAGGTTGGCGTCTAGTCTGATCTGAACTGATAAGAGGGACCCCAGAGGGAAACTATGAGAAATATTAGTGACCCGGGCACACTGGAGTCCTTTCATAGAGGCCTTAAATACTCAGCTGGGAAATTTGGATTTGTCCTGAAGTATGATTTTAAAAAACCCAACCTAACTCAACATTTTGAGCAGAAAGGATTTGTAATGAAAAGGTGTTGAGATCTTTACACAGTGGTGTACAGGGTGGACTGGAGAAGGCACCCAGTGGGTGAAAGAGGGAAAGAGATAAATTGTCAGATTATTACCAGCTTCTTGATGTGTAGTGATGAGAACCTAGGCTGGAGAGGCAGCAGGAGTATTTGAAAAGCCAGATGCAGATGGATGACTTTGAAACTCTGAGGTACAGAAAAATCACTGATGGGAGTGAGCTAAAATGCAGATTCTGGGGATCCTCTGCTGGATGTTCAGATTCAATAGGTCTGGAGCAGGGCACAGCAATATGTATTTTAACAAGCACTCAAGATGATTCTGATGCAGGTCAGTCACAGACCACAATTTCTTTCAGAGGAGGAATAGGCAGGTGTTTGATTAACTATGAAGGGCAATCAAGCTGGGAGGAGAGGGAAGTCTGCTGTTGATGGTAATTGGAAGGTTGGGAAAGGGCCCTGATTGTAGGGAGAGTTGATGAATTCTGTTTAAGATAATTGTTATTCACGTTTGTGCTTGAATCTTGGGTGCGTGGATTTCGGTTGATGTTTTCTGTGTATATAAAGCTGCTGATAAGAAGATGTCCTGGAATGAAAACTATTAGGCACTTGGCCTTGATCACCAATAGTGGAATTGTACTAGGCAATTACAGCTTTGGGTGGTTTGGGGAAGAATTTGAGGTGGATAGGGAAGTGACTATAATAAAACCCAAGTTGAAGCCGCTGTAATTTTAGAAATGCTTAGGTGGACATTCTTTTCCTTGTCTAGAAATTATGACTGTCCAAACTGATCAAATGGTATCTGCAAAAATCAAAATGAAAGAATTTTTGCTAGTATGACACACAGATTCTAAAATTCTTTTAGCTTGTCTCACACTGGCCAAGATGTTAATAAGGTTACTAATGTTGAGCGAGGGCATAGGATAGGGAGATGTTGGTCAAAGGGTACAAAGCTCCAGTTAGACAGAATGAATAACTGAAAATCTATTGTACAGTATGGTGATTATAATTAATAATAATGTATACTTCCAAATGGCCAAAAGAATAGACTTTAAATATTCTTGCCATATAAAAATAATAACTATGTGAGGTGATGGATATATTAATTAGCTTGATTTAATCATCTCACAATGTATACATATATAAAAATATTATGTTAGATACCATAAACATATACATATTATTTATCAATTATACCTTAATAAAAAATAAAAATGTTACTAATGAACTTTTATTCCATTAAGGCAACAATATCTCTTGGGACAAATTGTTATTTCTTTTAATCTAAGCCTTTCTGTATAAGAGATTTATAGTCCTCTTTTGATTTGCCTAAATAGTTTAAGAAAGGCCCACTACTCTGAGAAAATGTAACATTGGTAGTTTTTTTCGTGTATCTAGACTATCCCTTTCTGGAGCTCTGTGAATTCTGCTGGCCCACAAAATATTTTTTTGATGCAATCGCTGCTTAACCTCCCATAGCTCCCTGATATGATTTTTATTATTTCAGTAAAGGAGGGAAAAGTTGTTTTCATAAGTTATCCAATGTTTGTAAGTATCATTTACTAAGTAAAGCCTTCACCTAAAGCATTTTCTGTGTATAATATTCAGAGACTTTTTGTGAAATATGAATTATATAGGCTTACTGATAGGTAATGTTTTTACTCAGGCTTCCTTTCTTGGTGTTTACTCATCCAGGATGCCTGCCTGACCTGTCAGGTGGGGGTTACCAGTTCATTTTTTTCATCTTAGTTCATAGTGATGCAGGTCAATGCATATATTTGTACCAGAGTAATATATGATGAAATGAAAACTTATCTCTTTTCCCCCAGTATTTATTACCTTTGTATATCCAGTCATAGTTTACTTTTATCTATATTTTATAAGTTCTTATAATTTTAATCCTTTGAGATTTCTCCCCAATTCTGTAACATTTTACTGTATACAAGTGCATATTACTATTGCATGTCTTTCATGAAGGAAAAAACCCCACCAAAAATGATAGTGATTCAAGTATTTATTGCAGCTAATGATTATTAATATAAGCTATCCACTACTCTTGTTCTCCTTTTTCTTAAGGAGTTTATTCTGTGCAAGAAGATACATTATTATTTGTTCTTGATATATCAAGTTCAAAAGAGATAATAGCTTAGAAGTTACATGACCTCTTCCCTTCTCTATTATTCACCTTTCTCTTTTTCCCTCCCTCCAGTGTATTCTCTCTAGTATTGTCTTACTAGGATATCGGCAAGGTATGCTAGATTTTTTTGATATAGAATATATAAACTAAAATACCTTCCCTGAAAAATCCATGGATTCTTAATTTATATAACATGTATGCAGCTATTCCTCTCAGTGGTTGATCTTTCTTCCTGTCCATCTTTCATCTGAATCGGGGAGTGGGAAGCTAAATTTTGATTATGCATTCTGGAGGAAAGCAGCGGTCATAAAGTGCTCATATTGTTTCCTCTGCTGCTTTGTTCAGATCCCACGGATAACTTTTAAGACTGCTTATGAGAGTTGACAAAGTCTCAAACAGGACTATAAAGACATTTGTAATTATGACTTGACAGATAATGCTGCCCTACTGAATAGTTATCTTAGGCAGGTTGGCTCCCCCTGGAGTCATCTTCTGTTTATGGCCCTGGACCAGAGTACATTTGGCTATGTCTCTAATTGCTTTACTATATCATCAAAAAGTGGATCGCTGTAAACTAAAAATAAATCAACACACACCCCCCACCCCAGAAAAACTAAGGGTAACATAGCTATCAAAATATAGCATGATTTAATTTTCTCTTGATACAGACAGTGATGTATAGGTATACTCTGTTTTTCACCAATCAAGAGAGGACAAAAAACAAATGTTTGCATTTTATATTTTGCATCCAAAATGAAAATATATCTATTATGATTCAGTAGCGGGAAGGCAATGTGCCTAAGAGACATTGGGTTCGATAAACTTAATTAAGAAATCTGCCAGAGTCATGTTTGGAAAGTTTGTTCCACTTCTCTGAGCTTTAGTTTTCCTTTTCTAAAATAGAAATGCTAACACTCTTTCTCTACCATTAGACTTTGTGAAGATGAATGAAAAAAAAAACTGTGATAAAGGAAAATATGAATAAAATTGGGGAAATTATTTTTGGAAACTAGTACCAATATTTTAGGAGTAATGTCAGTTAATATATACTCTAAAATAGTGCTTGAATGAAGAACTTAAAATATTTAATAATATTTTGTAAAAATATTAGAAAAATTTTCATCAGTGTACATATACTGTATTAATTTGAATGAATACTGTGATTATGGATTTATGACCTAGTTTTTTTTTTGTACAATAGTATTGTCTTTTCTCTCCTAAAATTTTACTTTTAAGCATTTTGTTCCCTTAATATTCTTAACAGTTTTATTGAGGTATAATTTTTATAGCCTAAAATTCATCCATTATAAGCATACAAATCAATGAATTGAGATAACTTAAAGAGTTCTAGACATTCATTTTACCACATCTCAGTTGTAGAGCATTTTGATCACCCCTGAAAATACTCTCATGCAGGTGATTTCTGGTAGAAAATTGTTCTGCTTTATGTCTCTATAAATTTTTCTTTTATGGACAGTTCATGTAAATGGAATCAATATGTAGTCTTTGTGCTTGATTTTCTTCACTTAACATGATATTCTTGAAGTTAATCCTTGTTGTATCATGTATTGGTAGTTCACTCCATTTTATTGCTGAATAGTAATCCATTGTATAGATATACTATATTTTGTTTGCCTTTCATCAATTCATAGACATTTAGATTGTGTCTAGTTATTAGCTATTAAGAATAATGCTGCTATGAATATTTACATTCGTGTTTTTGAGTGGATATTTATTTTAATTTTGGGGGGCAGATTCTAGCAGTGGAATGGGGCATACTTTAAGTGTATTTTTAACTCTATCCTATACTGCTATACCATTTTCTAAAGTGCCTGTATTATTTTACATTCCTACCTGCACATCTCAAGGGATCCCATTTCTCTGCATCCTTGTTAACATTTGGCACTGTCTTTTCAATTATAGACATTCTAGTGATTGCGAAGTGCTATCTCATTGTGATTTTAATTTACATTTCTCTAATGACTAATGATGAGCATCTTTTAATACGATTATCAGCCATTTGTGTACTTTTTTGGAGGAATACCTACCTATTCAATCTTTTGCACAGTTTAAAACTTGGTTGTTTTTCCTATTTTTGAGTTGTAAGAATTCTTTATTCTGGATACAAACTCTTCATCAGATATGTGATATATCAGACATATCAGAGAGACACAGTATATCTGGCATATCACACATATATCTGATGTAGTAATGCATCCTTGACTAATCAAAGTCTTTTTTTAATTGGTGGTTTTTTCCTCTCCCCAGACAATGCAAAAATGTAGAACATTCTTCTCTATTTACTTTTCTCCCAACATATAATCTACTCTTCTCACTTATTGTAATTATCTTTATAGTTAATACCTCAAAAGACATTATTATCAATATGTTATAGAGTAAATATTAATTTAGATTTACCTATATATTTACTCTGTTGGTTTTTATTTCTCTATGCATCTTTGAACTTTGATCTGATAATTTTTTCTGCCTTCAGTATTCTTTTTCTTTTCTATTTTTAACCAGCTTTGTTGATAAATAACTTTCATACCATAAAGTTCAGCCATTTAAAATGTACAATTCAGTGTTTTCCCACTCCCAGCTCTAGGTAATTACTAATATATTTTGTCTCTATAAATTTTCTTATTCTTGTATTTCTCTTAATGGAGCTAATTATGAATTCTCTATTTATCCATAATGTTCTTATTTTACTTTCATTCTAGAATATATAGAATTCTGTGTTGGCAGTGTCTTTCAGCAATTTAAAGACATTATATTATCTTATAATTTTCATAATTTTTATTGATAAGTCATTAGCAAGCATTTTGCTTGCTATTGTTTTGAATATAATGTGTTTTCCCCCCCTCTGACTGCTTTTAAGATTTTCTCTTTCTCACTGTTCAAGTTGGACATTAAGAAAAAAGAATAAGATTTTCTCTTGTTATATTTTCAGTAGTTGTACATGATGTGCCCAGGTTCTTTATTCTGTTTAACTATTGCTGTGTAATGGATTAACCCACATTTGTTGGCATAAATCAACAACCATTTTATTTTACTTAGAAATTCTGTATGTCAAGATGTCAACATTTATAATCAAATTGGCTTATTTCTTCTGTAGGGTGTCTGTGGTCTCACCTGGGGATAGTAAAATGGTTGGTAACTGGAATCCTCTTGGAAATTTCTTTACTCACATATCTTGCACCTTTAGGATAAGGTATAGTCTGTGCTCAGCTGAATCTGTTGACCAAGTTACCTACATGTGACCTCTCCCTATGTGTATCTTCTTAATCAATCTCCACTCAAGTCCCAGGTAAACCCTGATCAGCTTTCTGCCAAAAGAGATTTGATTTTTCTTCTGTAAAGTTTAATAAAAATTGAATTATACTATATGTATACTTTTGTGCCTGGATTTTTTTGATCTAGATAATATTGTTGAATATTTTCTTAGTTTATTTTACTTATTATTGAGTGATATGTTAATGTGTGGATATACTGCATTTTGTTTATCTATTCAAGTGTTGATGGAAATTTGTTTTCAATTTTTGGTTATTATAAATAAATCCGCTAAGAACATTTATGTACAAGTCTTTGTGGATATGTTTCATTTCTCTTTCATTTCTTAAGATCATCTTATTTCCTGTGACCTTGACAAACACTCTTATTAATTCTACTAACTTTTTTTCCATGGGACTTTCTATATGTACCATTATTTTGTCTGCAAATAAAGAGAAATTTACTTCTTCTCTTCCAATTGGTTTACCTTATATTTCTTTATCTTACTTAATTACACTGGTTAGTACTTTGAGTGCAACATAAATAGGAGTGAAGAGAGTAGACATCCTTGCTTTGTTCCCACCTTTAAGGGAAAATAATTTAATATTTCCTATTAAGTATAATGTTAACTATAGGTTTTCTTGTAATGCTGTTTATCAGGTTAGGAAAGTTTCCATTTATTACTAGTTTGCTAGCATTTTTATAATGATTAATTATTGGATTTTTCATGTAATTCTCTGCATCTACTAGATGAATTTGTGGTTCTCCTTTAGTCTGTTGATAGAGTTAATTATTATTAATAGGGCATTAAATATGAAATGTCCAAATTCAAAGCAAAAGTTTAGTTTATTATATCTCAAACAAAAAGCAGTACAATTAATAAAAATATGTACCTAAACTATTGACACAGTTTTGCTGTCTTAATGGTAGCTTGTTTATGCCAGCAGCAAAGAAGCCTGATAAGCGAGTAGTGATGAAATTGCGAAAGACATTTTCCACAGCTTGTTGAGAATTGAATATTTTTCCTTGCAAATAGTGGTCCAAAGCCTGGAAGAGTGGTAGTTGGTTCAAGGTCTTGGGAATATGGTGGATGACAGAGAGTTTCCAAGTCCAGCTTCTGTAGTTGGAGCAGTGTTATTTTTTGCAGCATGTGGTCTTACAAGAGAATTGGCCTGTCTCTATTGACCAATCTTGGTTGCTTAATTGCAAGCATCCTTATCATTTTGTCCAATTGGTTGTAGAAGACATCCACTGTAATCCATTGACCAGGTTTCATGAAGCTGTAGTGGATAATCCCAGCGCTGGATCACCAAACAGACACTATTAGCTTTTTTTGATGAATATTCAGTTTTGGACTGTGTTTTGGCACTTCCTCTTAATCTAACCATTGTGCCAAACACTTGAAATTGTCAAAAAGAATCAATTTTTCATCCCATGTAACCATACAGTGTAGAAATGGTTTGCCTTTATGTAATGACAGCAAGGAAAGGCAAGCTTCAAGACAGCTTCTCTTCTGATGCTCATCTAATTCTCACAGTACCTGTCTATCTTTACCTTCTTTACCTTGCTGATTTGTTTCAAATGATCCAATATTGTTGGAATAGCTATGTCAAACCTTGATGCTAATTCACACAGAGGTTGAGATGGATTTGCTTCCACTACGGTTTTAAGCTCATCATTATTCACCTTGGTCTCAGGTCACCCACATGGCTCATTTTCAAGATTAAAATCACCAGAGAACTTCTCAAAGTGTGTTCATTAGTCACATCCTTCTCAAACACTTTGTTGATACTTCAAGCTGTCTGCACTGCGTTGGTTCCATGACAGAACCCATATTCTAAAATAACACAGATTTTTGACCTATCTATGGTTTCACAAAAATTTCCCTTAAAATTTTTTTTGAAAGATAATCACAAGCCAAAACATGCAGTTGAAAGTATGAGGATGTAGCTTCATAATTAAAAAACAAAACAAAAACAAATCTAAAAATTATCAATGTGAAATGTCAGAGATATCAACTGTCAAACTTAGTACTTAAACAAATCAGACATTCTACACTTAATAACCTAATATATATTGAATTTCAGATATTGAGCCAGCCTTGCCTTCTTGTGATAAACCCCAGTTGTGATGATGTATCCTTTTCACATATTGTTAGATTAGATTTATTAACATTTTGTTGAAAACTTTTGCATTTGTATTGAATGAGTGCTCTATAATTTTCTTATATTGAAATGTCATTGTTTGGTTTTGGTTTCAAGATAATACTGGATTCATAAAATTATTTGGAAATATTTTCCCTGTTTATTCTCATAAGTTATAATAGTATTGTATTATTTTTATTTAAATGCTTGCTAGAATTCAGCAGGTAAATCATCTGGACCTATAGTTGCTTTTGAGGTAGGTTTTCAAATTTGAAATCTATTTTTTTAATACATAAGAGCCATTCAGATGTTTCCTTTTCCCCTTGAATTTGTTTTGGCAATTTATGCCTTTCAGGAAATTTTTTCATTTCATTGAGGGTTTTGAATGTATTGCCATAAAGTTACTCATACATTGTCTTATTCTTTTAATATTGGCAGCATCTTTAGTAATGGCTATTTTATCTAAGTTGTTGAATTTATTAGCACAAAGTTGTTAATAATATCCCCTTATTGTTACTGAATGTTTGGTACTTGTCCCTGAGGCCAAATCACAAATCAGTGAGAACAAAGAATGAGGAAAAGTGGTTTGAGGAAAAAGAAAGAGAAGTTTATTAATTTGCCAGCAAATGAGGAGGGTAGTGGACTAGCATCTCAAAGATAGTCATCCTGGCTTTAAGCAGAAAAACAGGACTTTTTAAAAGGGGGGTTTTCAGTGGTTGGGTTCAGGTCTATGTGACCAGTGTCAAATGTCACTTCAGGCTATTGTTATTTAACTATAATTGGTGATTTTGGTCGACCCTATCTCTAGTGACTTCATGATCCTTGTCCAGACAATTCTGTTGAATCATCTCCTGTGGCTTAAGATATTAGAAAACAAACAGAAAAGGACATTTTTTGGCCTCTTTGATTACTGGTCTTGGGCAGGGATATAGGTTTTAATTCCCCGAAAGGGTGGGGGATTTTAAAGACACAACTCATAAAACATTTCCTTGCCCTTTTTCAGAACTTTATCTCTGTTACATTATCTTTTAGTGGCCTGTAGGTTCTGTAATGATGTGTTATTCTCCTTCATTTTTGACATTGATAATTTGTGTCTTCTTTTTTTGTTCATATCATTCTAGCTAGAGTTTTATAATATCTATTTTTTAGAAAGCCTTGGAATATATTGTCTTTTTCTCTATTTTTAATTTCATATTTAATTAATTTCTTGTATTATTCCTGTGTACTTAGTTTGAGTTTAATTTGCTCTTTAAAAAATTTTAAAGTAGATTAGATGATAGATTTTAGACCTTTATTTTCCCCCTTTATTTATAGCTATAAATTCTTCTCTAAACATAGCCTTAGTTGCATATATACATTTTGATATGTCTTCCTTTTCATTCAGTTCAAAATATTTCTCAGGCACACTTTGATTCGCCAAGATAAATGCTGACCTAGTGGGACCCTGTCTGAGTGGTACCTAGCCTTCCCTAAACCACACTGCTGGTGAAGTGTTGTGATATTTATAACCATGGCATTTATAAAAGCATAAAAAAGATAAGAAGATAAAAATGAGTGAAGGAATCAGGACAAAGACTAAATAAAATATAAAGATAATACAAAACCAGGTGTAAGCTTAGTACACAAAATATATGCCATAGGATCTTATATGTTTGCTAGTGACAGATTTTAAATTTGATTCTGTGCTTCTTAGAAGGAAAACCAAAGTGAGGAAATTTGATAACCTAGGGATTCATGATAGTACCTTTTTGGGGTCCCTTTCTGAAATAACACAAATAATACAAGCAATTGCTACTACAGAAAAATTAGAAAATGAATAACAACTCTTATAAATCATATATATCCCCATCACTCAGAACTAATCACTATTAACATTTCAAGTTGGTTCAATGTTAGAAAACATTACTTTTTCTATACTTCCATTTATATACATATATATTAAAAATTGAATCATGTTACCTATATTTTTTTACTTACCAACCAATGTTTTTTTATTATTGACATTTATTTGATTATTTGATATTTATTTTATTATTATGATTTTTTTGATTATTTGATTATTTGATAGCTATTTTCCTAATAGCTATTAATCATTTTGCTGACTATGCCATAGTTATGAATGGATAATTCATAATTTATTTAATGTTACACTTATATTTGACTCAGGTAACACCTTTCTTTTAATATTATAGACAATGCTGTGATGAACATCCTTGCACATCTCTACACAATTTTTTCCCTGTGATAAAATTCAAAAAGTGGAATTGCTGGGGCTAGATAAGATTTGACAGAGAATCTCATTTTTGAGCTGAGTCTTCAAGAATGAGGTAGATTTTATCAGGTGAAGAATAAAAAATGAGCAACAATAATATATTTTCTAAAACCTAAGTCAAATGTGATATTAGACATTTCTAATATCTTGTTGAATTTGTCTTTGAAATCTAAAGAACATTTAAAAGCAAACATAGGATAAAAGTGCACAACATTGGTCTGGGAAATAGTTTCTTAGGTAGGATTCCAAAAGCATGGGCAACAAAAGCAAAATTGGACAAATGGGATTGTATCAAACTAAAAAGCTTCTGCACAGCAAAGAAACAAGCACACATCAGATAAGGGGCTAATATTCAAAATATATAAGGAACTCAGACAACTTAATAGTTAACCAAATAGCTAAATAAAAAATAAAAAAATGAGCAAAGGATCTGAACAGATATTTCTCAAAAAAAAAAAAAAAAAAAAAAGGAGAGATGAATGGCCAAAAGATAGATAAAAAAATGCTCAACATCTTTAATCATAAGGAAAATGCAAATTAAAACCACAGTGAGATATCACTTCACACCTGTTAGAATGACTATTCTCAAAATGACAAATTACAGCAAGGATGTAAAGAAAAGGGAATCCTTGTACACTCTTGATGGGAATGTAAATTAGTATAACCACATTGGAAATTAATATGAAGACTCCTTAAAAAAATAAAAATATTACCACATGATCCAGAAATCCCACTTCTGGGTATATATCCAAAGGAATTTAAAATGATATGTTAAAGAGATCTCTGCATTCCCATGTTATAAGATTAATCTAAGTGTCTACCAATGGATGAATGGATAAAGAAAATGTGATATCTATATGCATATATATGCAATGTATATGTAAATATACAGCTTCAGAAAAGAAGAAAATTCTTCTATTGTGACAACATGGATGGAATTGGAGGACATTATGTCAAGCAATGTAAGCCAGGCACAGGAAGACAAATACTATATGATCTCACTTATATGTGGAGTTTATTAACATTCTCACCATAAAAGATAAATTAGTGATGTGATGGATATGTTAATTAGCTTGAGTGACTCTATAATGTATACATAGATCAAGACATCACATTGTACCCCATAAATATGCATGATTATTTGTCAAATAAAGAAAAAAGAAAGTATTCATCATTACCATTGAGAAAATGAAATAATTTATTTAGAGTTTTGAGAATCTATTTCAAATTATTTTTTGGTAATATATGTCTCCTCTTTGAAGCCATGTTTTAATTATTTATCAGTTTTAATTTTAAAATGCATTTGTCATTAATTCGTTACCTCAGTAAGAAAGGTCTATATTATCTTTCTTCCTCATGTCCTGATTTAATATTCATTCTTGTCAAATGATTTGGTCATGGCTCCGATGTTACCGTGAAATTGGAAAGTGTACAGCATTGTTCCACTATGCTTTTGAAAAACTGCCGAATCTTTCATATTAGGTAAATAGACACAGTTCCAATAGGGGATATACATTTCTATTCTAATTCTTTTCATGCTGATGTTACATAAAGCAAGTTCTAAGAGTCAAGAATGAAAAAGAACTGATTCTTAAAGAAGAAAGGATAAAGTAAGATAAAGACATCAAAGCTGTTGCTGTTACATTTTATTCTGAAAGAAACAAGAAATTACCAGGAAGGATCAGAACTTAACAAAAAGGGGTTACTGTTACAATTCCTACTGAGAGTTTCAGAAAGGAACAGGAAATTTTCAGGGGAGGAGATATATTTATCCAATGAACAATAGGTCTGTGAAATTTTCTAGTTAATGCAAACAAAAGACAGAGACTTTAATACACCCACTGGGTACCTGATGTTTCAAACTTTCATAGGGAAACACATCTAAACATGCATAAAGTGAAAAATGTCTAGGGCCAGACTTTGAGAAACTTTTAAAGACACTTTCAAGATTTTCAAAGTACAGCTTCAAGTTCAAAGTGAACTCACTGAGAACTGGTTTCTCTAAGAGCCAACCTCAGTATCAGCCAGCAACAGTAGATTGTTAGGTGTAAGGTTTCCCATGGTGTGAAGCACTGAAGTAGTGTTTCTTGTCATTTTGTGATATTTTATTGGTTCAAGAAGTACTTTTTTTTTTTTTTTTTGAGACAGAGTCTTGCTTTGTTGCCCAGGCTAGAGTGAGTGCCGTGGCATCAGCCTAGCTCACAGCACCCTCGAACTCCTGGGCTCAAGCGATCTATAGTTTCCAGACTAGCTGATAAATTATATAAAATGCTACCACAAGTTGCACAATGTGACCCCCACCCATTATCTTCATGTTTCTGGAATTTGTGATGCAAAGACTGTATAGCCAATCAATAGCTTATGTTCAACTTAAGAATTGCCCCTTCTTTTTTCCTTTAAAAAATCCACTTGTAACTGTTGCTAATCAGAGCCTACATTCAGGATAACTTGAATCTGTGTCTCTTAGACTGCAGTTCAAATTTGGCTCAGATAAACTCTCTACCTTTTATTAATTTTGCCTCAGTTTCTTTCTTTAGGTTAGCAAAGTCCAAAGACTAAATCTTAGTTTTATAGTTTTTAGCTCACAATTTCATAAGTCTATGCTGCTTTGTCTTGTTTTCTAACTGCTTTGTGTACACATATCTTCTGTGAATTCTCCAGTGCAAGAACACATTTATTTTTATTTCTTCTTATTTTTTTTAAAGACAGAGTCGTGCTCTGTTGCTCAGGCTGGATTGTAGTGGCATGATCATAGCTCGCTGCAGCCTCAAACTCCTGAGCTCAAGTGATCCTCCCACCTTAGTCTCTAGAGCAGCAGTCCCCAACTTTTTTGGCACCAGGGACCATTTTCATGGAAGACAATTTTTCCATAGACCAGGGAGAGGGGGAATGTTTTGGGGTGATTCAAGCCCATTATATTTATTGTGTACTTTATTTCTATTATTATTACATTGTAATATATAATGAAATCATTATATAACTCACCATATGTTGGGGAGCCCTGCTATAGAGTATCTGGGACTATGGCCATGTACCACCATGCCCAGCAACTAAAAAAACAATTTTTAGAGATGAGGGCTTTGCTGTTGCCCAGGCTGATCTTGAGTTCCTGGTTTCAAGAGATCTTCCTGCCTCAGCCTCCCCAGTATCTGGGATTACAGGTGAGAGCTACCATGACCGACTTGGAATACATTTTTTTCATATCCTCTGGTAGTTGGTGCATCATAAAACAGATAAAAGTTTTCCTATATAATTTCAATAGAATTGTATTAAAAGTTTTTAAAAATATCTCATCTGATGGTGATTAGCTGAATCATCTTTACTTTTCTGGGTTGCATATTTCTCCAGTGGAGTCTTTACTACTGACTTTTGAGTTTTTTACTGTAAATTAGCCACTCTGCACTAAAGAATGAATGAGGGGGAAGTTTTAAAAATGTGAAAGGTATTTTTTATAAATTTAAGATGACAAAACTATTCCTATATCCTGTTACCATGGATAATAGCAAGTTCATTGAGGTCAAGAAAAGGTGTAAAGATTTTTACCCAATGGAATTTTAATTAAATAAACACTCATAGTACATGGTGTTTTCAATATAAATCACTGTGTTAGGGTGTAACATGTTAATTATAACAAGTTATTCATTCATTCAGCAAATGTTTGAGTACTTATGATGTGCCAGGCACTGAAGAGGCATGAATGAACAAAACAGAAAAATCTCTGTATGTAGTAAATATTATTAGTATTTTAAGTGATATTTAACTTGGGCAACATAGTTTCTTCAGAAACTTCTACCAAGTTTCCCACTTTTTAAATCTATCATAAACGTATTTAACTAGATATTTTTTTCCAGGTAGTATTTTGCAAGCATATGTTGCTGTTACAGCATAGAATGGTAGACTTGAATAAAGAAACTGAAGAATTTGCTCTCAAGGAGCTGGTACCAATTGAAAGGAAGGAAGCGTTTCCATGGGCGTGAGTGGAGGGGGAAAGTAAAATTAGAACTATGCATATTAAAGCATGGGTGTAAGATAGTGATAAATACTTTTGGCTTTTAGAGATAGGCCAGTAGGTTTTGAAAGTTTATTACTATTGTTATTAATTTTATAATTATTAATATATAATCTTTTTCTCTCCACCTGGAATACCTCATCCCTGGGACACCTTTTATCCATGCCCAATTCTCTTCCTAGGAACTTCTATTTGTTCTTCAAGAACTTGATTCAGATGTTACCTTCTCTGAGAAGGCTTCCCAAATCCCATCTCCCCAAACCTCCAATCCTCTGGAATCCCACAAAAATTTGCTCAGATATTTTCATACCTACTCCTTGTACTAAATTCAGAACTCCTTGAGGGCAAGGATTATGTCTAATTATTCCTTGTGGTTCCAGTGCTTAGCTCAGCTCATTGTAGGTGCTCCGAGAAAGTGAGATTGAATGACTCAATCATCAAACCTTGGGGACCCTCTATCTTACCTGGTATCCTGCTAAGAGATGTATAGTTAAAAAGATCAGGCCTTTGGCCCCTTAAAATTCATTCATTAAAAAATTGAGGCCGTGTTCCTATCTTTCAATTCTTCATCATAGAAACCCAACACAAACTAGCTTAAAAGGAAAAAAAGAATGTGGGCAGGGGACAGAATTTATTTGTCCTAGGCAGATTACTTCTATTAATAGTTTCAGGAATAGCTGAATCTAATGTCCAAGGGTTTCCAACAATGTTATCCTCCAGATTAGATCTCTTTCTATAACCTGCTCTTGGGTGGCTTCATCCTCAGGAGTTTTTTTTTTTTTTTTTTTCAATGTGAAAGCCCCTCACAGCTCCATGTTTACATCCCATTGTAGCAAAAATAGAGCTTTTTATGCCAATGGTCCTAGCAAAAGTCCTAGGAGTAATTCTCAATGCTTTTAATTGAGTCACTTGCCCTTTGCTGAACCCATTATAGTAACTCTGAATAGGCTTATGTCACATGCCTACCTCTGGATTTGGAAGTGGGATTGACCCCACCTAAATCATATGGATTAAGAGATGTTCACCAGAGGAAAATCAAATTGCTGTTACTAAAAAGAGTAGAAGATATTAGGCAAGCAAAAACCAACACATATTCTCCATAGAGGAGATGTCCTATACATCAGTAATTATATGGCAAGACTAGGAGTGATGCCTATCTTAAGTACTTACAGCAAAAGATTAGGTAGGAGAAATGGGTCACTTCAAAGACAGCTGTCCACAAACACCTTCTAGGAGGAAGTCTATGAAGTAGTCCTTTTGGATAGGTAGGATTATGGTAGGTGAAGATGAGGAGGCCTTTCAGATACGTGGAAAGACATGAACAAAGGAAGGGAGATGAGGATCCTTTGGAGATTTTCCAAATTTGCTGGGAACTTTTGGGAAATAAGTCTGGAACTCTTTGGTTGGAAACTAGAGCTATACATAGTCTAATAAGTGCTAATCCTTTATATAGATTTCTTACATATATGAGCTCAAAAAAGAGTAATTTTGGCAGGCACCAGAAGTAGGATTATTATTCCCATGTTACCAGTGGGGCAAGTGAGGCCTAGTGCAAGAGACACCTGCTGAGAGTCCACCCTCTTGTGTCCAGAGACTGAACAGCACAAGAAGCCTGATTTCTGCCCTCCAGCCCAGGACTGAGCCCCTCCTCCCCCCATCCACAGTAAAAATAAAATCTGGGGTTGGAAGTCACCAGGAAAGCAGCTGTGGCTCAGCCCCAGGGGCGTGGGGGTGCTGCGGACACCTTTGGAGGCAGCTGTGGGAACAATCATATAAGCAGAAAAAAGGTATCCAACTTGCATAATGACTAAGAGCAGACTCTGGAGTCAGGCCTGGTTTTGATTCCCGGTTTCATGAGTTAAGGTATTAACTTGGGCAGATTATGTAATTTCTCTAAGCCTTAGTTTCCTCATCTGTAAACAAGGTAAAGAACAATACCTATCATATAGGATGGTTCATGAGGCCTGAATGAGGTATTGCATATTAAGAACTTATCACTCTCTTACTCATCTGGTCTGGACTTCTTTTCCACTCTTGTCTTCTCTTCCTTTTCGGGTCAGGTCTCCACTTTCTTGTACAGTCTCATCTCCTCCTCAGGTCTCATCTTCTCTCCCTTGTCTTGTCTCCTCTTCCAGTCCGGTCTCTTCTTTCTCATCTGGTCTGGTCTCCTCCTCCTTGTCTGGTCTCATCTGGTCTCGTCTCCTCTTCCTCATCAGGCCTGGTCTCTTCTTCCTTCTCTGATCTCATCTAGTCTGGTCTCCTCTTCCTCTTCCAGTCTTGTACAGTCTGGTCTGCTCTTCCTTGCCTTGTCTCATATGGACTTGTCTCCTCTACTCATCTGGACTTGTATGCTCTGGTCTCTTCTTCCTCATCTGGTCTCGTCTCCTCTACCTCACTTGGTCTCAGTTTTGAAAGTTTTTAATCATCAAATGGTAGGACAATAAATAAATTAAATGTCACCCCCCCATACTGCCATGAGTGCTTACTATAAGGTTGCACTTTTTCATTTTCCTTACTGTGTCTTGGAAAACAAAGCTTTAGATAGCATTTTTACTTGCTCGTAGGCAAAGGATTTGTATTTAAAATAGTTGTATCTTTTATAATGATAGTAGCCTTCTCTGCATAACAATATAGTGAATACTTTGGATTCTAGACATTTATAGTTTTAAGATTCTTGTTTTTCACCATTTGTAATGCAGAAAATGCTTAGTATTTTTAGTGAAAGAATTTAAATTAGGTTCACTATGACAGTAGGACCTAAAAAGAATTACTCAGCTAGTAAATATGTCTAGCTGGCATTGAGAATCAATATTTTTGTGGCTCTTACTCTCTTAAAATGAAACCAGCTTGGCTATTTCTTGAATATTTTTCATTAACTAAGAGAGAAAATAATGTCAAAATTGGAACAGAAAAATTGGGATATGCTCAGGAAATAAATGAATGGTCGGAAACATGATTGAGTAGAAAGAAGGAGTTTGCATAGTATTTAATTATCACAGATTTGGAGGTTTGCTAAGAACTAGGCATATTTTTTACGGCATTATCCAACACCTATTGTTTGGAGCCTATTCTTTTTACCTTGTTAATATTAAATAAATCCTATATGATTTTGATAAGTATTTTTGTATTTTAATATTTAAATATATATTATATACTGTTATACCATGAGGGTGGCTATTAAAAGTGTCAAAATCAATTATTCACAAACTCATTTCATGTAACCAAAATATTTGTACCCTCATAATATCCTGAATTTTAAAAAGTGTCAAAATCAAAATAAAAATGTAGAGATGAATCTGTGAAGTTAATATTTTACTTGGGAAGAAAGAATTGCAATTCAGGGCATACATGCAGAACAGGTGGTTTTAGGTATGTATGGAGAACAAAAAGAAGGTTGGGAGTTTTATAAAAAAGAGGAATGTTATGTGTGGTCTTTCATTGGTATTAATAGAGTGTTGAGGAGCTGGCAAGCTCAATTGGTGGGCAATGGCAGTGGGCAAAATTAGTCCTAGAATTGCAGCAAGTTACCTCACAGCAATAGATAAAACTAGTCTCAGGTTACAACAGGTAATTTCAGCAGCTGGACTTGCAGAGAATTACATTTCTAGAGCAGTGTTATATACCCTGAGTACTTTTCCCCCTAGACCCCTCAACTCTGATTTACTTGGGTATGACAAGAATTATCCAATTCCTGTGATGAACTTGCACAAAAGTATAAACTCTTACTACTGATTTGCTTGTTAGTTATTTTATTTATGTAACTTTTCCTTTGAAGTGTAGGGACATGAAGAAATTTTATTGCAAGCATTTTGACTGTTTACACTGTTTACATTTCAGTCAATAAAACTATTTCAAAATCTTTCCATTTCTGCATCTCGTCACATCAATAATGTCACCTTTCACAGTTGCAGTAGCATTTGCAGCAATAGCTTGCACTGATGGTTTAGAAAGAAAAATTCAGATAAAGAAGTATGTATTAAGTTCCTACTAGACTACATCTCAGTGTTTTGCACATGGGGTATTTTATAATTGCCTTCTAGAAGTTTACAATCTTGTAAGAGAGGTAGAATTTATGTACACGAGACAATTAGAAAGAGTCTAAAAAAATGATCATTTGAATACAAGCAAGCACCCAAATGTATAATAAGTACAATAAAAGCTCTATGTTCAGGGAAGGGTTAATGGAGGAAGTGAACCTCACAACAAATCTTGAAGGCCTGGTTCTTCTCTAGAATGGAGTAGAGCAAATGATCTGTAAAATTCCTAAGTGAAACTGTGAGGAAGGAACAAATATAGTTTCTGTAAGAAACTTGGAGCTTCAATAGATTACCTGGGGCTTGCTGATGTCTGACCTGTCATGCATACCTCTGTTTATATCAATTATCCTATGCTAAAATTGGTTTCATTGTATAGTACATCTCTCTTAAAGTCACAATTTCTAAGAACCAACCTATTGAGACGTTAAATGAGAACTTACAGTACAGGACTTTTTTTTATTATCTAATTAAGAAAACCTTGGTAATTCACTGCCTGTATTTGATTTATGAAATACTTATTTTGGGGAATAACAAAGAGGGAACTCTCCAAAGACAGTACTTTTTAATAACAGAATTCAGCATAGTGTGACATTTACTCAGAAAAAATTAAAGCTAGGACAAAGTTGAGAAGAATAGTTATAAACTGTCAAGATTCTATAAAGACTGGGTAAGTGTTTTAGAGGGCAAAGTCTTTGTCTCTACTCCCTACAGGGAATCTCTTAAGGTCTAAGGCAGGGGTCCTCAAACTTTTTAAACAGGTGGCCAGTTCACTGTCCCTCAGACCGTTGGAGGGCCAGACTATAGTTTTAAAAAAACTATGAACAAATTCCTATGCACAGTGCACATATTTGATTTTGAAGTAAAAATACAAATGGGCAAACACACCTACATGTGGCCCATGGGACGTAGTTTGAGGACACCTGGTCTAAGGTATATGTCTGATAGAAAGCCATTTGAATATTGCTTTATAATACTACTTAAATATTCTCTATAGGACGTGTTTATTTTAGTATGTCTATAGGATGTTTTCAAGAAATGTTTAGTGATATGAGAAAATGATCATAATATGAATAGAAAATGGAAATAAAATTGTAAAAACAATAACATTTCAATTCTGCAATTAATTTAATACATACAAAACGAATTTTAGGAAATATTTCACAATACTTTTTGGTAGTTCTTAAATTACAATTTATTAATTTTTTTCTCTGCACATATATGTATTTTCTAAATTCTTAACATTGAACATTTGTTCTTTTGTACTTGTGGAAGAAGAGGTGGTCTACTTATAGTCTTGGCTTTTATTTTTTTAATTGAGGTTTGGGTATTTTTCTCATAGATTAGAATGAATTTTCTATATATCAAGAATTGTAATCCTTCAATGTTATATCAGTTGCTTAAATTCATTTTGTATTATAAAGTGTTATGAATAGTCTTTAATCTCTAAGACAATGAATCTTTTCCAAGTTCAGTAGTTTTTTAAAGCACATCCTTATTGCAGTGTACATAGTGATAAACTTTCATTTATGCTTTATCATAATGGAAATGTAGATCTATTTTAGTTTATGATTTATATCTGAAGGCACAATATGATGAATACATTAAAATTATTAAAAAAACACATAGCTGCCAATCCAGCAACACCTAGTTCTAGGGATGAAGAGAAGTGTAAATTGTTATGTTCCAAGTGCTGTTACTGTTCGGCATGTAACCATCTGGGTTCAATGAGATGAATGAAAGAAGTTCAAAATCCAGGTTGCTTATTGCTTTATCAAAAATTTAAAAGAAAATGTTATAGTTCATTTTAATAGGTGAATGCTAGGACCTAGCCTGGCTAGGTAATTTCATTTTTCTTGAAGATCTAAATATTTATTCCCTGAGGATTAGGTGGCTCTGAGTACAATGTTTATGAAATGTATAAGAGGTTGTTCAAAGGAAAAGGAGCTTAAAGGTGTGAATACTATGTGCTTTGCTGAATAATTTTTCAAAAAGCTATAATGACCCTTAGAGTAAAAATGAGTAGCTCTAGGACTGTATAAAAGATAAAACAAAGCAAAACTTATTGTTGAGCTACTGCTGAAGTTTTGCAGCGAACTTAATGGCATCAAATGTATTTTTAATGTCTTCTTGATTTATATTTGTTTTGGGGACCTGGGGCATAGTGGAGACACATCTAAAAACATGACTCATGGTAATCTAATTAGTATGCTTTAAATACTCTTTTGAGAGTAAGGATGTATAATTGGACACATTGTGAGTTCCAATTCATTGTACTTTATGAGAATAATAGAAAATTATGTTATGAGTAGTCTTTAATCACCTAGACAATGAACTTTTTTCCAAATTCAGGAGATTTTTCTGTGCATCCTTATTGCAATGTACATAGTGACAAACTTTCATTTATAGTTCATCTTAATGGAAATGTAGATCTGTTCTAGTTTATGATTTATGTCTAAAAATTGTGCCGACTAGAAAAGTTTGGTGCTATTGTGTAATTCAGGCAATGTCAAAAAAAGCAAGGGGATATTAGTTCAGATTATGGTTCTACAGCTAAAGTTTTATGTGATCCTAGAAAAGCTGTATCAGAATAGTGTAATGGAAAGAATATCCACTGGTATTTTTTACGGATTAGGAAAATGGTATTTTATACAGATGCTCATATGTCTTCTTTCTCTTTAATCATATGTTTAATCTAGGTTCCATGATCCTCTACGGGAGGCCCCTTTGAGCCTCCATTTATGGAAGTTTTCCATTTAGAGAACTTCCTAAGTTCTGTGCAAAACTTTGTGTATGTACTTATTTCTGGAGAGAATATAAAACTTTCATCAGATTAAAAGACATATTTTCATTATACTGTCTCAGCTTTGAATTGAATTAATTGATTATACAAAATCATACAAAATAAGACCTTTCTATGGCTATGAGAACAACAAGAATCTTTAATATTTCATTTTACATACACATGGAAAGTAATGTGAAATTTATCTACCAAATATTTTATCTTACTTAGTGTTAATATAGGTTGAGCATCCCTAACCCCAAAATCCAAAATTTGAAATGCTCCAAAATCCAAAACTTTTTGTGTACCAATGCCACAAGTAGAAAATTCCACACAGCAGGAATTCAACTGGAAACTGAAATCACATCAAATTTCATAGGATCATTTGTTATTCATACTTTAAAATGAATAATTAAAAATGTTAGTCATTTTTGTCACAAATTGGAATAGTCATCATTGGCCATATTTTTTTTTTACTTTTTTTCAAGAGCTTATTATGTGCCAGTATTGGTGCTAAATGTTTTACATACATAAATGTATTTAATCTTCTTAATAAGCAAGTATTATTTTCCACTTTATAAATGAGAAAACTAAAAAATATTTATTAATCTGACATCCAGTATTATAGAGAACATACTATAATATAGGTACTGGTTTTGGCTCTGAGAATAGAGGTCAATGAATGAAAAAAATGTCCTGCTATCATGGAGCTTATATTAAGTTAAAATGGGGAAAGATTGGGAAGTCAATAAATTAATATGGTGCTGGCATTATCAATACAATATAAAACAGGTAAAGAGTTTAGAAGTGGTAAGACCTAAGGTGAAGTTAAAGAGTAGAAATGAGGGTCTTGGGATTCTAATTTAGATAGTTTAGCTGAGGTGGACCTCTCTGATTATGTGGCATTTCAACCTGAATAAAAAGAGGGAGAGGTCCAGGATGATGTTTGGGGAAAGAATATTGTAGGTAGAGGGAATAAAATAAATGCAAAGATTGAGAAGCAGTAGTTTGCTTGGGGTAGGAAGATCAGTCTGTTTGGAAAGTCACGACTAAGGGTGAGAGTGACAGGAAAAAGTCTAAGAGGGAACTGAGTATTAGTATTAGGAAAGCACAGGAGGGGGATAAATCATGTCAGACACTGACTTTGATTCTGAATGGTATAGAAGTTATTGGAAGATTTTGGGAAGAGCAGTGATATGTTGTGATGTACATTTTAAAAATATCATTCTAGTTGACTGTAGTAGGGGGATAGTGGAAGTAGAGATCTTGCTAAGAAGAATCCCAGTAGTATAGGCAAGAGACTAGATTAATAATATTGGGGAAAGAGCATATTTAGGATTAGAATTAGGTCAAGACTTTAGAGTATGTTAAACATAAAATTTATGTTAGATATTTAAGTGCAGATGTCAAGTTAACAGTTGAAAACAGAGCCTAGTTCCCAGGGAAAAGATCATACTTAAAGCCATGGGACTGGATAAAATCACATGGTGAGCATTTGTTGATACACAAGAGAAGATGGTGAGCGTTTGTAGATACACAAGAGAAAAAAGTCTGAAGAAGATGAGGAGAATTCAAAAAGATACTGAGAAGTTGCTGCCAATAAGGAAGCAGGAGCCGAGAGAGAGAGAGAGAGAGAGAGAGAGAGAGAGAGAGAGAGAGAGATAGGTGTTCTAGAGGCCAAATGAAGAATGTATTTTAGGAAGGAAGACGTGATTAGGAGGTGGAGCCATAAGAAAAATAGGTACTAACATTTGGATTTCACAATGTAGAGATCATTGCTGACCTTGACAAGATGGTGGAAGGATGGGGAAGTTACCTTTGGTGACTCTTACTTTTCCTGTAAATTCAAAAGCAAGGACGTTAGGTGATAGGAGGGAGATGATAGTTAGAACTCCTTTCTCTGATTTTTATGAGATAAAGTGGGGATAATGAAGGACCGTGAAATCTAAATTGGGTAATGATAAAAAAAAAATGAGGGAGATAACAGAGGAAAAAGAAAAGACGTCATTAGATTAGAGGTCCTAGAGAGGCAAAAAATTGTTGGAATAAAGACATTCCAACAATATCCTAGTTGTGGAGAGTGGGATGTTTAAAACCGAGACTGCAGATTGAGTATAGTTACTGGCAGTAACGAATTGTAGTTACTAGAGTCTAATTCAATGATTTTCAAAGTTCAGTCACTGAACCAGTGGCATTGGAATCACCTGGAAACTTGTTAAGGAATGCACATTGTTAGGCTTTATTCCAGCCCTGCTGAATTCTAAGCTTTGGGGCCAGACCCAGAAATCTATATTTTTAACAAGGTGGTTATATTGCTCACTAAATTTTGAAAACTACTGTTCTAATGAATGATCTTGGGAGTATATGGTATGAGTGAGGCATCAGACAAGGTATTTGTAGGTAAAGAGACAGAGGAACTAAGAAGATGCTGAAATCTTCAAGAACTATTTTAGGAATTGTGGTGAAGATAGTAATGATTCAGGGGCTAAGTCTTCAAGAAAGAGAGGGAGTGTCCTGGAGCCTATAGATGTCTGAAACAAGGAAGAACTTTAAAGGATCCAGAGGTTTTTGGGGATGGCAATGAAGACCAAAGAGTTACCCTGCTCTTCTTTTATACCAGTGTTACTTGGGGTATGGGAGAAAAAATAGCTCTACTTGAGCAAACTGCAAGGAAAAGTGGGTCTTCTTGTGGGAGTGAGGTTTCAGAGCAAGATGGTGAGGGAACTGTCAGAGTTGTTAAGGACTCAGATGATTTCGCTGATGATAGACTGGGAGTTTCCCAGAGGGCTTAGAGTCATAGGCTTCTTGTGATTACTGAAGGCAACTAGGGCCTGAGGAACTAGTTTTGGCAGAGTTTTAGGAGGTGATAATCAGATCTAATTAGGACCACCTTCTAAGTCAGTAATTCTCAATTTTGGCTGCAGTTTAGAATCATCTGGGGGAAGTTTTAAAACTCCCCAATGCCCAAGCAATGCCCAGACCAATTAAATCAGAATTCTGTGGTGGGACCCAAACATTAACACTTTTTTTTTTTTTAAAGCTCCTCAGGTGATTCCAATGTGCAGCCAAAGTTAAGAATCAGTTTTTTAATTTGTGAAGCGAAAAGCAGCAGCAAGAAATTTTGACTCTGGAGGCTGGGATCTGCATCATAAGATAGAACACCTCCGGCACTGTCTGCATGGGTCCTCCTCGGTCAGATCATCTAATGAGCTAAGACCTATTAGAAAAGCAAACGAATCACGCAAAACAGTCCAGTAGATGTGTTTGTGTATACCAGCCAGTAAAAAAGTCAAGAAAAGAAAGTTTTCTCCCCAAGAGCTGAACAATCACAGCTTGATGCTCTGTTCTGCAGGACAGCAGGTCACAGCTGAATTGGCAATTGATTATGTATACATTGCTCTGAGTGCTCCTTAAGAACTTTTACTCTTTCGGAAGAACGTCAGGTGAAAGGTTCACAGCACAACTTTTCACGGTTAATTAGCAGTTAGAATCGCTTCAAGAAATCAAATAGGGAGGAGCAGATGGACTCCGCAGCTCACCTTCGGGCCATAATTTGTACATCCCAGCCATTAGTCTTGGCTGTTAACAACATTATCTAGAGGTAACGTGATCTTACATTTTTGCTTATTTTCCACTGGATTGCTAAATAATTTAACTTTAAAACCAAACTTGTTAAAAAAGAAAACTAAATGAAATGTTTACATCAGAGCTCTTTAATTTGTAACATGTTTCCATCATAATCTCCTGGCATTAATGCTATAAAACATATCTGATTGCTTTAGGTGCTCAGACAACACTGATATGCTCTAGTAAGCGAAGAATTCCTGCTGGCAAATTGCAAAGAACACACTATATTTTACTGACATCTCAATAAAACAAGTTACAGAGGAGTAAAGGTTTGCTTTTGTTTCAAAACTTTTCACTAAAATGGCCCTGTTCTTTGAACAAACCTGGTTGTATTCTTTTAGAAAGCCAGTGTTATTTTCCTTTTGTTGTGGGAGCAGTTAGTTTGGCTACATTTTAAAAATAAGTTGTTATTCCACAAACACTTATAGCACTCTGAAATGTTTTAAATCTTATTTGCTAGCGCCACAACTTTTGAAATCGAGACCAAGAAGTGAGATCTGCCCTAAACTCTTTTGCATTTTGTTGAATCTGTGTGCCTAAGAGACAACATCAAACTAGGAAAGGGTAGTGATTCTTGTCACCTTCCTTCACATGAAAATATGTGTTAGTTCTCTTTGAAAAGAGGCACTATTTAAATTTAACTTATTATTTTCCCAGTTGGAGTGACAGAGAATGCTGGTGACCTTTGTGAGGTTACTTATTGTCTCTGTGAAAATTTCTCCATCTGAAGTAGAGAAAATACCAGCTGAGCTAAGAACTATGGTAAAGACAATGCTTGTCAACCATGACAAATAGGGTTTCAGGACAAGTTTCTAAGATTCACCTCGTGCCAAACTTTTCTAAGTCCACCTATTCTTCATTAGGCTTTTGTACTCTCCTTAAGCCATAATGATGAATCAGAATCGGTTCTCGGCAAAATATTGCAGTGAGCAGTTTTCTATGTTTTCTTTTTGTGCCTTCCTCCTCCATACATCCAGAATCTGTCTATGAATGTTATCTTCTACATATTCTAACATACATGGCACTAGATAAAATTGTACCTTTCTACCTAAGGACACTGTATGCCAAAATCAGCCCCATCTCAAGTCTTTAAAAAACAAAAAATCCTTACTTGATCTCTGCCCCGAAACAATTAAATCAGCAACTCTAAGGATATAGTGTGGAGAATATTTAGGTTTAAAGGTTCCTCAGGTGATTCTAATGTACAGCCTGGGCTAAGAATCACTGTCTTAAGTAAAAACCAAGGCTCCTTACAGGTCTAATTCTAAAGAGCTGGGTGGGTAAAGAAGATATTTATAGAGCAGAAATCCTTACATGCTATTTGTGAGCCTAGAACCAATGAGATGGCATTGTCTTATCAGCCTGAAGGGTGACAGCAACAAAGCTAACAACGGTATTTTCTATGCTATGAAATTCCTCAGTGGCCATGATCCTGTTTTCTTTAATCTCAGGCACTGGGTTGCTTGTGAACATCTACTACACATTAAATGTATACTTTTTCTTATATTTTCTAGCATAATGTCTACAACAAGATACAAATTTCCTAATTTTGGTGGGTGGATGGGGAGAACTACAAACTCATTTGACATTATGTCACAGTGAATTTCTGGTTGTAAGAAACATGCACATGCTTTAGTTACATCCTTTAGTTAACTTAGTGAATCTGTGTTTGCTTGGAGTTGGCTGTCTGTATTCAGAATGATTAAGAGGAATGAGCTCAGAACTGTGAGAATGTTGGGACATTATCCACAGCTATGGAGACTTTGGGTTCAAATCCATGATTTCCTAAGCCTCTTGCTTTATGAAGGTTGGATCATATATTAGAAAATAAATGAATCAAATTGGTAGCTTCTTGTATTCTTGAAGTAAGAATTTATATTTACATGTATAGTGAAGATGGAAGTCTTTGGAGGAAAGTTGTATGTGGTAAAGATCAATATGTTCATTTTTAATTTTAGTTTTTCAGCCCTTTTGAACTTGTGCCCTGAACCTGATTATAATAAATGGAACCTAATCTGTTGCTGTTTATTCAATTTGGTAAAATGAAGAAAGCTTCCACACATGATTTCTGTTCAAGTCCTTATCTCTTCTGCTAAGCCATGTTTTAGAAGATACATATCTTTTATATACCTTTTATGAGCATTCATCCTGCCGCACTCTCACAGTAACTCTTGAGAGGAGTGCTATTATGTGTCAACGTCAAGAATATTATTAATTAAAAATATTAGGAGTTAAACTTTGTACAATACTGGAAGAGACTAAAATCTATTATATCCATTTGGTGACCCTTTGGTTGTCCTATTATTTCTTTGGAATGTTATTTCCCATTTAATTGTTTCAATATGACCGTCTTGTAGATATTTCCTGGAAATTTAGCCTTGTGGACATTTCCTACTTGCTCTGGCAATGATTAGGTTTGAAAAGCTTAAATCAGATGGTTTATGCTTTTTATAGAAACTGATTCATTACTTCTTCCCCCTCTACAGGAAGTCAGATGCTGGCAGCTTCACTTTTCCTTAGCTAAGACCTTTAGTTGATGCTCAGCTTTTATTTTTCATGTTCCTATTTGTCTGAATGTGGAGGGAGTAAAGAAAAACTTTTACTTCTTCCACCTGGTGAGGACGTAGAAGGTGCTGTCTATGAACCAGGAAGGAGGCCCTCACAAAATATTAACTCTGTCAGCACTTAGATCTTGGACTTTCCAGCTTCCAAACCTGTAAGAAATAAGTTTCTATTGTTTATAAGCTTCCTAGTTTATAGTATTTTTTTATGGCAGCCTGAATAGAGTGAAAACATCTCTACTTCATGTTCCTATTTCACTTCGTCTCTCACTCCCTGTCTTCAACAAAGGAAAATAGGTGGAGAGAAGAGAGAAAATGGCATAAGACAAAGAACTAGCTTCCTGGCAAATGTCTGGTGATGTCATAAACTGACTTCAAGCTTTCTAGGCCTTATAGATGTTCCAGGCTGAATTTTTTTCTCTTGGATGCTTGTGCGTGTGTGTGTGTGGGGGGGGGAAGGGGGGGTGGTGTATGTGTGTATATTTGTGTTTTTAAGATTTGTATCACTGAGGACTTATCCAGCTCTATCTTTCAATTTCTCATGGAATATACAGTACAATCCATTTTGTATTCTATTGCTCTTCCTTTAGCTCCTAATTCTTCTCTGGTAGTCAACACCATGAAGAAGTTATTGGCATTTCTTGCCTTTCTCAGGAGGTACACTTGGAATTAAAATGGCACTACTCTTGCTTTATCCCTTCCCAGTATGGCTCATTATCTTGGGCCTGGAAGTCTCTGGCCAGTCTCAACACAGCCACATTTATTCTGCTTCCCCAAGCCACTTTAAGACCCTGAAGCATTCTCTGTAACTTCAAGCTTTAGGGAGTTGACATTCTGAGAATGCTACAATGGATATGTCCATTACAAAGCTTTAAATGAGGGAGCACCTCTCACACTTATCCCTTCCTCCTTGGGAGAGGGTGGAGATTTCCAGCATGCCAACAACCCTTTTCACAAATCTACTCTCTCCACACTTTGATCTAGTTTATTATCTTCCATTTGCTTGAGGAATCCAAGAATTATTGCTATTGACATTTTCTTTGTAAATTTTGCATGTGAGCATCTGTCTCACACTCATTTTCATATTTGAGGAGTATCACATTTTTTGCCTCAACTAAAATCAAAGCAGAAGGATTTGTATTTTAACATCCTGTTAGGTATGTTCATTTGTCTAGAATATCTACTCTTTGTATCTCCTTCAAGAGCCAGGGTTAAGAATAGGCAGGTGAAAGAGAATTCAGATATAGCATTTGGTATCATCCCATTTCATCATGATCAATCCTCTTCTGATGAATGAGAAAACTGTCATCTTGCCAAATGCAGTTTCTCATAGATTTTAGATTATCTACTATAACCAGGAAAAAGCTCTTTGAAATAACTGCTATAAAAAAACAAAAGTCAAGTGGGAAATGTTGAGACCTCCTATAGGAATAGTTTCCTATAAATTGAGTCAGAAGAATTGCATTTACTTTATAAGATCTCCAGTAGGTTAGATGATTTAGATAAGCTTTAGGCACCAAACAGCAATAGAATGTGCTGGGTCTGTTCTTATTCATGAGGCTGGAAAAACACCTCCTAACTTTTCATCTTTAATTGGCCTTCTGTACCCAGCCATCATAGCTCACATTAAATAGACCATGTGAGTTGAAGTATTGCTGTGCTATCTGAACATTAATGTTAGTGCATCAGACTTTACTGGCTTTGCAGGATTTACATAGTTAAGACATTTGCAGCATTTAAGAACTGTGATTATATTTTATAAAGTTAATTCTTTTTAGCCCCTGTAATATGGTCAAATGAAATATTTTTCCTTTCCTGCAAAGTGTACAAGTTTTTAAGCTATAGATTGTGGGTTTGTATCTTTTATCCCTTAAAGGTGAATACTATCATAATTTGAACTATAATTTTAAACACTTATGCCCAGGTTTACCATATTTGCATCTTGGGAAGTTATTCTATAAGAATTATTTTATTGAAGTGGTTTCAATTTGTTTATGTTCATTGTTTTCTTTTTTGGAAGAATACAATCTTAATACTTTATATGGAATAAAATTAGAGTTGGAGGGCTTTAGGAAATTATTAAAGAAACATAATATACATACTGCATTTGTAAAAAAAGACTCTTAGAAGATGGTTGAACAACTAGATGGAAGAGTCCTGAGTCCCGAAATGACTGTCTGAACCAAGTAGGCATCATATCCTTCCCTTAGCATGCTACTGACTATGACATGTGACATGACTATGTCATGTCTATTGACTATGATGTGAGAAGGAGAAATCAACTGTTAGCATATTAAAGTACCAGTATTTGGGGGTATTTTATTTTAGCTTTATTTTACTTAGTAAATCTTTGTTTGAAATTGGTTGCCAATCTGTTCAGAATGATTAGAGAGGACTTTTCCAGAACTGAAACATAATATAACTATGATATAATCAATGTCACCTATAAGCCATATTTTATGTAAGAAGCCCAGAGTAATTAAAAATACAGGAATCTATGGAGAATATTACCTTATCCATTGTAACATAGCTCAGTTGGTTTGGGTATGAATGGAGATAGTATGATCATGTGCTACCAGAGCAGTTACATTCTAAAGAATTGAAGGAAGTGAAAAAGCTTGTTCATTGGAAACTCCAGAATTTTAATAATAGGGATGGATTGAAGTTGTAAAGAGAAATAAAAGATACACGGTTGGGTCATGAATTAAGACAATGAGGCCAGGAATTGAAAGTTAGTGGCATATGAAAGACATAGTTTAGAAAAAGTGAATATAATGCCTACTTGCATTGAAGACACTTGAATATTTGTTGCAAATATAAATTCTTGGGCCTCAAACAAGACTTACCATCAAAATTGCCACTTTTAACACAGTTACATGAGTGTGAGGTCTCCCTTTATCTGTGTGAGATATAAATGAAATAATCTATATAAAGCATGTATAATAGTGCCTAGCATATAGTTATAATTATGACTGTGATCTCTTACAGTAAAAGGATTCAAAGAAAAATCATCAAAGGGAAAAGATGTATGGGGCAAAGTACCAAGGAAACAAGGTATAAGCTTCTAAAGAGTTCTCCCCTAGTAGAGTCACAAAGGATGAATTTAATTCCCCAGCAATGAGTTGTGATGACATGTGAAATGTTGTTTACCAAGGCAGCCCTTAAGAGTCTCATTTCCCAGAGGTTTTATTAGGGGCTAATCACATGGGCACCCTCTGCCTAGCCTGTACCAACTTTCCAAACTCTCAGTATTCTGCATAAACTACACTGCTTTTACAGAGTTTACGCACAGTGAGTGACTCTTATCAGCTCCATGAATGTTAACAAACTTTCTTCCCAGAAGCCAAATTCCTGGATGCCAGACAAGAGCCAACTTTGCAACCAGGTCTTTGTAAGCATATGTTAACTGTTTTCCACTCAGTGACAATAGTGGAACTTTTAGGTCATTCTTTGTTTCCTAATTCTTTGTGCTATCACACGCTGTGCAATTTATTCTGAAGCAACCTATCTTCTGTAGAGGTGCAGCTGTCATTTTACTTACACGTGGATGCCACAGACTCCTGACTTTTCCACCTTTGAGTCATCGTACTTTTTTACTTTTCTCTAAACAATGACCTTGATGTACCACATATTTGGCTGAACTAGGTTCTGTGGAATTTTACCGTGTGCTCCCTTCTTTCTTATAGTCTCTTCTCTAGTCATCACATATTGAACTTATGTCATATCTAAGTTATTTTGAAGGTTAATGGAAAAAAGATCCTTCACTTTGAAATGTCTTTTACATTAAGTTTTAATTTATTTTCTTAACAACTCACAAAGCTACTTAAGGTCTATCAATAATGTTTCTGATTGGGGACAAAAGATAATATTTATGGAAAATTATAAAATTTACTGAAATCACATAAATATTTAGCATTAGTTAAAGTAATTCTAGTGTGGAAATGTATTACCCAATAACAGTTTACCTTGTGGAGAAATATACACAGATTTTTTTTTACTAGACTGATGTTGCATTTATTGGGCGTCAGGCTAGGGAATTGCTAAGATGGTTGTGATGATGAGAATTGTGGCACACTGTTGGGGCTGATTCTGGTGTTATGCCTTATACTAAGCATTCACTACAGCCTGTAATGTACGTGTGCTGCCCGACGCAGCAGTAGTCAGCATTTTCTTCAGACACGGTTGCTGCCTTGTGACTTGATAAGAGGCCTGAGTTGTTGCACATAAGCAAATGCTCCCAACTCCCACATGGAGGTCCCCGGTGGTGGGACTCTGGAGGCCATGAGAACAAGAACAAGAAGAACTCTCCCAAGAACTGGTCCCCAATTGATGATTGGTAGTCAATGATGGGTAAGACTCCCCATGGAGTGGGGCGACCTAAGACAGGCACAACCATGTGGGCCAGGGAGGAGCCGCTGCCTGGGATTGAGACCAAGAAGCACTTCAAATGGCTTGTTTTATGTTGCCTATCTTGGCCTTGGCTTTTGAGCTCTGTCCGGCACCTTACCTTTAGTAACCATTAGAGGTCTGAGACCATGGGAAATTGTTCCCTTTTGAAACAACTCCAGGATTGACTGATATCGCTGCTATGCTCAGATGCTCACGTACAAGGAA
Source organism: Microcebus murinus (assembly GCF_040939455.1). NCBI lineage: Eukaryota > Metazoa > Chordata > Mammalia > Primates > Cheirogaleidae > Microcebus > Microcebus murinus. The sequence continues at coordinate 50,982,613 of NC_134109.1, read as the reverse complement.
CTAAACTTGGGTCTGGGGGGTATAAAAATAAAGCAACTGGTGCATTAGTCACTCAGGTCATTGTCATGTCCATGTGCATCTGTGTTGTTATTTTAGGCTCTGTGTTCACCCCCCCATCCTGTAATTAAGCCACGTCAGCACACCAAATTTTTGTTTGGCTATATTTTGTTTTGCTGTATTTTAACACAATATAGTTTACATATTATTCTCTGTTTTGTATTATTCTATACCCAAGGTGAAGAAGTTTTTACTTTTATTTATTCCTAGAAATTGCTTTTATTCACTAAATCCTTGTTATTCAAAATGTGTTCCATGCATCAGTAATGATGATATTACCTGGGCATTTCTTAGAAATACAGAATATTAGGCTCTCTCCCCAGACCTACTGAATAAGACTTTGCATTTTAATAAGATCCCTAGTTGATTCATATGAGTATTAAAGTTTAGGAACTGCTGCTCTAAATCCTGCCACTATCCTTGCTAAACAATGCCTTTATTGTTCCCTAAACAATTCCTTTATTGCATTAATTTGAGAAGTACAAACAAGAATTCCCTAAATTGCATTAATTTAGGAAGTACTCCTATACCATCAACTATTAATAAATCTATTGTTTCTCCAATGATGGTATGTGCCTTCTTAGCCTCTAGCCATTGCCTCAGTTGAGGACTACTTTTCTGAGTGCTCCAGGCAACTGTCTGAGGGATGCAGTTAGCACAGTGTCATCAACTTCAACACTGATGCCCCTAACTGAAAATCGATCACTTTCACCTTCTGTGATGCTATTTCTAGGCAAGTAGCCACTGAGCTGTGTTATGATTTCAGCTGGAGTTATCCAACTTTCTCTTTTTCTTATATTTTCTTATCCCTAGTCTCCATTGGTAGTTGCTTGTGCCCAAATTCAAGGACAGACCCAACAGCACATACAGCTTTAGGCAATTAACGATTCTCTCAGCTCTGTCTGGAGTGTCTTTTGGTGAGGAAGAGTTTAATTCTAGTTTTAGTGGCTCATATATCCTAGTGAAATATTTCACAACTAAAAATTTTGGTTACATAGAATCATTACCCTTCCAATTAAAATGCATGCTACTATGAGGAAATAATTTATCAACATAGAAATCAAATTTCATATAAATTATAATTTTAAACTCTATTTGAATTTTATTACTCAAAATTTACTAGAAAGAGGTTAATTAACAATAGAGTTTGATCTGCATATTGAACAAATTTACTTATTATAATGGAGTTCATAAGTATTGAGCTGATTTATACTAAAGGGAAATATTCTATTTAGTAATTTGAATTCTATTTCTAAGATAAATAGTCTTACAGTTTTCTAAGGCTAGGTGAATATGTAAAGTGATAGAATTAAACAAACTATAAGAATGAATCAGTCTGATTTTTTTTCCTACTATGAAGCTACATTGTTCTGTAAATAGTAGGGTACTTTTTGCTACTTCTTTCTTTTAAAATGGTATTTTCATAACTCAGAGTGAACTGGATCTACTCAGTGTAATTTTGCTGAAGTCAGTAGTCCTAGTCCTAGACTTATTATTTTCAATTTATTTTGTGTGGTGAAATGGAACAAAATGTGTTTAAATATTTCATTCTGGATTTATCTTGAGAACTCACTATGAGAACAGAAAACTTTATTAAAAGTAACTGAGTTCATCTGGGGTTTGTCAAAAATAATTTTTAAAAACTTTGAAACATGCTATGCTTTAAATCTCTTAATACGACCATTTATATTCCTTCTTGCCATTATAAACCACTCTAAAGTTCATGCTATAAATTTAGATGTGCAAGATAATGAAGCGATTAGATATAACAAGTGCATATCGAAAAGGAAAAAAAGGAAAAGAAAGTAACCAAAATGTCTGAAGAAAAAAAAAAGAGAAAAAAAAGAAGAAAAAAAAATCTGTAATTGGGAAGTAGGCATATGGAAGGGGGGAGGAGGAAGAGGATATGTACTTACACGGTGGGTGCCGTGCGCACCACCTGGAGGCTGGACACACTAGAAGCTCTAGCATAGTGGGGGGGAGGGGCAGGGGCAAGATATGTAACCCTAACAATATTTGTACCCCCATAATATGAGGTAATAAAAATAAATAAATAAATAAATAATAAATAAAACAAATTCTCTTGGGGTCCAGGTTTGATGCACTGCTCCAATAAGCCTATCTCTAATCTCAGGTCTAATAAAATCCCTCCTATTAATAGAAGACTACTAGGAGTTGCTGCAAACTCAAATGCCTTCAGGGTCAGGAAGTTCTCTAGATCACATCCAGAACCTGAGCTATAGAATGCATGTGACTGGTGGCATACCTAATTATGATGATCAGGGCATGTCTAATATTATGGCTTTCTAAAACTATTTATAGTTCATATGGTTTAGATGCAATCTAAAAACCATTTTTTTCTATATGTAAAGTTGCCTAATAACAAAGTTGATATTCTGTGTTTTTCAGTTTTCCAGGAAAACTGAGCTACAAAGTTAACCAAAGTTTGACTTTCAAAAGAGTCTTGGGTTTTGTTAACTCTTTATATATGGAGCCTAATAAAAAATAATCTTGAGGACAATAAAACAGTAACTATAAAGAATAAATAAATAATTTATTCTGCTGTTGCAGAAACTTTTCTTTGTGAGGATTAAAATCTTACCTTTTAATAATCTGATGTTGAGCAACTGCAGAGGAGATCTGAAAGCTTCTGTCGACATCATCAAAAGTTATTATGAAGCCCGATAGACAGTGCAAGTTAAAGACAGAAGGAAAAGATATATTGAAAGAAGGTAGAATCCAGACCTTCTTCATCATAACTTAAAAATTATTGTGGCTAAACTACATTTGCCTATTTACTAATAATTACTAACTTTCATTTGTTTTAATGATTTTTTTACACCATTCCAGACACTTTATTTTATTTTTTTTTTTTATTTATTTTTTTTTTTTTGAGACAGAGTCTCACTTTGTTGCCCAGGCTAGAGTGAGTTCCCTGGCGTCAGCCTGGCTCACAGCAACCTCAATCTCCGGGGCTCAGTGATCCTTCTGCCTCAGCCTCCCGAGTAGCTGGGACTACAGGCATGCGCCACCATGCCTGGCTAATTTTTTGTATATATATTTTTAGTTGGTCAATTAATTTCTTTCTATTTTTGGTAGAGACGGGGTCTCGCTCAGGCTGGTTTCGAACTCCTGACCTTGAGCAATCCGCCCGCCTCGGCCTCCCAAAGTGCTAGGATTACAGGCGTGAGCCACCGCGCCCGGCCCATTCCAGACACTTTATTAAGAGCTTTATTTATATTAGCTTATTTAATTTTTCACACAACCCTATGACTAGATATATTCCTTATCTTTGTGGTACAGATAGAAAACTGAGGAATAAGAAGTTAAATAACTCACCTGAGGTCACATAGCTATGGCATGACAGGGCCAGACTGTCTGACTCCAGGGTTCATACTCACAAAAAGATGCTGCTTCTATTTACATACATACTCATTACCAATGTTACATATCTAATAATTAACTTAGGCACAGAGGCAATTAAGTTTACTACATACAACTCAGAAGCAGCTTTGTTTAATAAGAAAGCAAATCCTTCCTCACTGAGGATTAATAAACACCTCTAGTCAATGTGGTGGTGTAAGCTAAAAAGTGAATGAAATGAGTCATACAGACCACATTGCTTTCCTAGCCCAGTGGTATGCAAAAATGATTAAAAATTAGAAATCTACTTTTATAAACACAGAAGTCAGGGGGCCATTTTACATTTACACAGACTATATTTCTGAGAATGGTTCTTTGTGAGAGACTGCCAGGCATGAATCTACAGATCCAGTAATTGAGAATTGATAGTAAAGGCCACTAGTTAGCACCAACCATACCACAGGTCCTCTAACCAGAATTGCACAGAGTTAGATTTTGGTGGATAACTGTTAACACTGAATATATAAAACATGGTTTAGTTCTTCTAGGCATTAGTTTTACAATTCAGAGTAGAGATTTTAAAGTTAAAAATTTCCAGCTTAGATGACTGAGTCACTGATTAGATCTCTATATTCACTTAGAACATTTCTCCCTGCATTAAAATAAACTGGCAAAATGCTGTCAGTCTCCTGTGTTGTGGTGGTGGCGTGTGTGTGTGTGTGTGTGTGTGTGTGTGTGTGTGTATTTGCATAGACACATAGATACTTATTGTGTCAGCTTTGTCAACAACATTCAGTAACTATTCCTCGTGGAGCTGTCTCCTTATCAGAGAAGCAGTCCTGCATTATGATTGGGTAGTGGTGGTCATTGGATGGGCTAGGAGTAGATACTTCACCTTAAGGCAGATCATATGCTGGACAGTAATTTGTGAGGTACCTGGTGTGGCAGGATCTGAACATATATTGGTAGAGATACTCAGATATATATCTGATGCATAAGTGATTACACCACCATATATATATATATATATATTATATATATATATATATAATATATATATATATGGTTCTTGGAAGTGGTTCTTGGAATCATTATAAGAAAAACATAATAGAAAATATTTTTTTATTTTAGGAATGCTAACTGACCTACCTAGCATTGGTGTTCTTTCAAAGAGTGGAACATATTTAGTGAAATCAATCATCCCACTTTCCTCTGGAATTAAGATGGAGAAATACAGAGAAGAGTGGCTAGTTGGTGATGAGAAGTGAACAATGGGACAGATGTGAAGAGAAACATTCAAGAGTGTAGCAGAATCAGTTAATGGTAAAGTTAAGGATTGCAGCATAGTCCTGACTCTACCCACTGGCCAGTCGGTTCAAAGAAACCCAAGGAGGCATAACACCTGAACCAGCAGTAAAGAAAGAAACCCAGTAACAGCAGCGTCAGCAGATACTGAGAGAAGAGAGAGAACAGTGTTAGCAGTGTGTGTCACTGACTAAAGCACCATGGAAGCACAGAGAGATACCAGAATGGCCATGTATTAGAGCAGAGCTGCTGTTTTGCTTTTTCAATAAACCCTTATCTAGTCAGAGTCTGTCTTTTCCTTACCACCCAAAGTGTTTAAAAAACCCTTTTTTCCTCTCCAATGTAAAGCAAATTTAAAAATATAACTAGCTAAAGTCTTATGCTAAAATTATAACTTTCCCACTAACATTAAATAAATCATTATCAATAGGTGTCCTATTTACCAGTGGTCAAGGTCAGGGGAAGTGATTGGCTCAAAGGGGAAGAGGAAATGTTTTAGAGTGCTAGAATGGTTGTATGTCTTGCTGGTAGTGATGGTTCTATGACTTACATAAAATTCCTCAAATCCATCAACTTATACAATTATAATTAGTGAATTTTATCTAACACAAATTATACCTCAATAAAGCTATAAGCAAATCCAGCCGAAAAATAAAAATAAAATCCCCCCAAACTTCAGCTGTAGGAAAGTTAACATTTGGATTAGATGTGTCTCAGTGGAAAGGCTAATTATATTGTAACTCGAAGTAGAAGGATCCATGAAACCATTGATTGAAAAAATTGGATGTAACATAATAGCCTATGTATCTTATAGAATTAATAATATCACAGGAACTTTGTAAAATATTGAATTTCTTCATAGAGTACACTGAGAAATTAACTCTGAGAATGATTAAGCAATCTGTTTAAGGTTACAAAAAGAAAGAGTAAAATAAGAAAACAAAAAAATTATTTGAATTATCTTAAAGTTAAGAGTACTTTGGGGAAAATGTATCAATGTGTTTTTTTTTTCTGGTGTTCTGGTAGATTTGATAGAATGAGAGCTGCTTACCTTCTTATTAACTAGTGATAACTAGTTTGTAAACTTGAATATTTCAAACCCACCAACTTCATTATATGTTTTATATTATTGAATGTCCATTTCACAGGTTAACTTATAGTTTCTATTTCATATAATTTACTTCTTTCCTACCGGCACTCAAAATTAGTTGGGCAGTTATTACAAATTTTAGACTAGCTGCTAGGCCCTGTAAGTACACTTAAGAATAGCAAACGGTCAAATCTGACCTTTGGATTCTGATAGCTGAGGGGTAATGGTATTGAAATCATTACCTATCCAGGGAGAAGCTTGCTGAACATTGACCCCCTGCTTAAATAAAATGGGGTTATTTTTTTCCTTACCAGGTGAATCTTTTGACACTTGATGCCAAGTGTCATTACTTTTGTCAGGTCTTGTGAATTGCTGAATTCTCTGTAAGTATAATTTAATAGCTTGAATCTGTCATGAAGTATTTATGGCTCTTTTTGTGCTTTTAAGATTTTGAATTTTACTTAAAACTGTATTATTGAGATAGCCTATAGAAAATGCCACAATGCATCATATTTATCTTCTGCAAGTACAGTTATTCTGATATAGTATCTTTTGGATCTTTTTATGAAGTTTATTTAGGTAATGTCTACTGAAAAAGCGAATACTTGGTCAACCACGTGGACATCATTTTTATAAGTTTAAAAAGATGATTCAATAGAGAGAATAAGTGAGTTTAACTAACACACACATATTTATTTATTTTTGAGACAAGGTCTTGCTCTGTCACCTTGGCTAGGGTACAGTGGCGTCTTAATAGCTCACTGCAAGCTTAAACTTCTGGGCTGAAGTGATCCTCTTGCCTCAGCCTGCTGAGTATCTGGGACTACAGGCACACACCACTGCACCAGGCTACTTTTCCTATATTTTGTAGAGAGATGGGTCTTGCTCTTGCCCAGGCTGGTCTTGAACTCCTGACTTCAAGCCATCCTCCTGCCTCGACTTCCCAAAGTGCTAAGATTATAGGTGCGAGCCACCACATCCAGCCTGACACCTTTAATTAAATTTTTAAACTAAAATTTGAAAGCAGAACTAAATAAAATTCTGAGAAATATATATAAATAATAAATCTTTATTGAGTACTTACAATTATGCCAGGAACTGTGCTAATTATGTATACGTTAATGAATAGTACTTCCTAATTCAAAGATATTTTCCTCCATTCTTCTTACTTAATGTGTGAGTAGGTGTATGTATATGTGTATATAAATATAACTATTTTAATTTACTCAGGCACTAATCTAAATATTTTACATGAATTGACTTTTCATCTTTACCACAAATTAATGAAATAACTACTATTATCATTGAATGCTAAGGAGAAGGAAACTAAAGCACAGTGCTATGGTTTGAATGTTTGTGACCCTCCAGAATTCTCATGTGGAAACCTTATCACCAATGTGGTGATATTAGGAGGTGGAGCCTTTGGGAGGTGATTAGCATATAAAGATGGAGCTCTCATAAACAGAATTAGTGCCATTATAACAGAGAGTCTAGAGAGTTGTCTTGCCCTTCACCATCTGAGGATGCAGCCAAAAGATGCTGGCTAGATGCCAGAAAGCAGACCCTCAGCAATATTGAATCTGCCTTGATCTTGGAATTCCCAGACTCTAGAACTATGAGAATAAATTTGTTTTTCATAAGATATCCAATTTATCATATTTTGTTACAGCAGCCCAAACAAATTAAAGCACAGAATTTAAGTAGCTTCCCAATTTCACCAAGCTGGTTGAACTCAGATTATTCCATTGCTAAGGCTTTATGCCACTATAGTCAACACTCTGTTGTATAAGAAAAGAAAAATTCAATGATTATGTCATTTAAAGGAAAATATAAACATAATGACATAAATTATTTAAATTTTAAATTTTAAAAATCAAGTTTCCTATACTAATTTCTTTTAAACATAAACTGGTTTTGTTTGAACTTATTAAGTAACCATTTTGATATTCAGGTTATACTTTCATTTTTTAAAAAATGATATACTTTACTGTTTATCTAAAGGTACATTTCAATTAAAGTTAAATTTTCTTTTTTAAAAAAATAGAATAGCATTGTCCCTACTCAGAACTTTTTTATTTCTATTCCCAGCTTAATGAAGGGAAATTGACAAATAAAAATTATATATATTTAAGGTATAAAACATGATGATTTGATATGTATACACTGTGAAATAATTACAACAAGGAGCAAGATGGCCAAATAGAAACCTCCAGTAATCATCCCTCTACACAAACACCAAATTCAACAACTATCCACATAAGGAAGCACCTTCAAAAGAACCAAAAATCAGGTGAGCAATCACAGTACTTGGTTTGAACATTATATCAAGAAAAGAGTCACTAAATAAGGCAATAAAGAGTCTTATATTGCCTATGCCATCCCTCCTCCATCCCTGGGCAGTGCCAAGCCAGCACACCAAGTGGAGAGAGAGTCTGTATGCCTCGGAGAGGAAGATGAAGTGACTGTGGACTTTGCATTGGACCTCAGGGCCATCCTGTCATAGGGGAAGACAGAACACAGCAGAATTCTGCTAGTGCCCATGGAGGAAGCATTTAGATGAGCATGGTCAGAGGGAAATCTTCCACCCTGAAACCCAAAATCCAGCTAGACTCACTACTGGCTGACAATAAGCAGCTTGGGGCCTGAAAAAATTCATAAAACAGTCAAGCTACAAAGGCCAGTCTTTCAGTAATTCCTCCCACATCACTTGGGGAGCATGTGACACAGACACCAACAATGGTAGCAAAGTCAGTGACTGTGTTACCCATCCCCAAACTCCAGGCAGTGAAGCTCAGAGACAGTCATCTTCCACATGGGGAAAGTGAAGAGTTCAGAGGATTTTGTGATTTAGATACGAGCTCAGATACAGCAAAATAAAGTACCAAACAGACTCCTGAAGCCCCCCATTCCAGACCTTAGTTCCTGGACAACATTGGTAACACCCTCCCCACCCAAAGCCAGAAGGAAATATGCTGTCCTGGCCAGGAGGACAGTCCTGGAAAGATTTACCACCCACTGACTGAAGAGCCTTTGGGCTTTCAGTCACCAAGGGCTTTGAGGGAGACTGGGCTAGCTTCAGGTGTGACCTGGCACTGGTAACCATGAGGAATTGCCTATGTCACTCCTCCCCCAACTTCAGCAGCCCACACAGAGAATGAGGGAAGAGAGTAAGAAACTTTGCCTGGTAATCCAGGGAGTTTTCCCATATCTTACCCAAATTCTCCAAGGCAGTCCTACCAGGAGTCTGCAAGAGTCATAACATTAGTGAGCTGTGATATTGCTATAGTACTGATATGGCTGCCGGAACCAAAGACTTAGATAAGAGCATTCAATTCTTTTTGAATATCTGGAAAGCCTTCTCAAGAAGGATGGGTCAAACAAGCCAAGACTATGAGGATTAAAATAAATACCTAAATCTTCAATGACCAGGCATTGATGCGCATCCCCAAGCAGCAAGAACATCCAGGAAGATAGGACCTCACCAAATGAACTAAATAAAATACTAGTGACTAATCCTGGAATGATGGAGATATGTGACTTTTCGGACAAATAATTAACAATAACTGTTCTGTGGAAGCTCAATGAACCTCAAGACAACACAAAGAAGAAATTTTGAAGCCTATCAGAGAAATTTAACAAAGAGATTCAAATAATAGAAAAAGCAGAAATTCTGAAGGTGAAAACTTCAATTGACAAACTTAGAAATGCATCAGAATTTCTCAACAGCAGAATTGATCAAGCAGAAGAAAGAGCTAGTGAGCATGAAGGCAGGTTATTTCAAAGTACATGGAAGAGAAAAAAGAGAAAAGAATAAAAAAAATGAAGCAGGCCTACAAGAGCTAGAAAATAGCTTCAAAAGGGCAAATCGAAGAGGTATTGGCCTTAGGAGGTAGAGAGCAAAATTAGGATAGAAAATTTATTCAAAGAAATAATAACGAAATTTTCCAAACTTGGAAAAAGATATTAGTATTCAGGTGCAAGAACTTTCTAGAACACCAACCATTTTTAACTCAAAGAAGACAACTCCAAGGCATTTAAAAATTTCATGGATAAAGAAAAGGTCCTAAGGGAAGTAAGCAAGAAAAAAGAAAACTGACATATCAAGGAGCTCCAGCATGACTTACAGCAGACTTCTCAGTGGAAACCTTCCAGGCCAGGAGAGAGGGCATGACATATTCAAAGTGCTGAAAGACAAAAACCTTAACCCTAGAATAATATGACCTGTAAAAATATTTTTCAATCATGGAGGAGGAATAAGGACTTTGCCAGAAAAACAAAAGCAGAGGAATTTCATCAACACCAGACCTCTCCTACAAGAAATACCAAAAGGAGTTCTTTAATATGAAAGAAAAGGATGTTAATGAGCAGTAAGAAATCATCTAAGGGTATAAAACTCAATGGTAACACAAAGTACACACATATAGAATACTTTATTGTTGTCATTGAGATGTATAAACCACTTATTTTGAGTAGGGAGACTAAAAGACAAACCTATCAAAAATAATAAGTACAACAATTTTTTGAGAGTAGGAGAGTATAAAAAAGATATAAATGGAAATGACAAAAAGTTTAGAGGTAGGGAAATTAGAGTTAAACTGTAGAAATTTTTTTTAGATTTTTCTTTTTTTGTAAGCAGATTTAAGCTGTCACATGTTTTTTTCTTATTTCAGCATATTATGGGGGTACAAATTTTAAGGTTTCAAATAATGCCCTTACCCTCCCTCCCCCACAAGTCTGAGCTTCAAGTGTGACCATACATCTCACTCATTATGTATGTATATACCCACTCCCTCCTCCCCCCTCCCACCTGCCCAATACCCAATTAAGGTAGTTCCTATGTGTCCACTTAGGTGCTGCTCAGGTAATACCAGTTTGCTGGTGAGTATATGTGGTGCTTGTTTTTCCATTATGGGATACTTCAATTAGTAGTATGGGTTCCAGCTCTATCCAGGAAAATACAAGATGTGCTATATCACCGTTGTTTCTTAGAACTGAATAGTACTCCATGGTGTGTGTGTATATATATATATATATATATATATATATATATATCACATTTTATTAATCCACTTATGAATTGATGGGCACTTGGGTTGTTTCCACAGCTTTGCAATTGTGAATTGTGTTGCTATAAACATTCGAGTGCCGGTGTCTTTTTTTATAGAGTGTCATTGGATCTTTTGGGTAGATGCCCAGTACTGGGATTGCTGGATCAAATGGTAGATCCACTTGTATCGCTTTAAGGTATCTCTATATTGCTTTCCATAAAGGTTGAACTAGTTTGCAGTCCCACCAGCAGTGTAGGAGTGTTCCTATCACTCTGCATTCATGCCAACATCTATTGTTTCAGGACTTTTTGATAAAGGCCATTCATAGTGGAAATAAGTGATATCTCATTATAGTTTTGATTTGCATTTCCCTAATGATTAGAGATGTTGAACATTTTTTCATGTTTGTTAGCCATTCTTCTGTTTTCTTTAGAAAAGTTTCTGTTTATGTCCTTTGCCCACTTTTTGATAGGGTTGTTTGATTTTTTCTTGCTGCTTTTCATGAGTTCTAAGTAGATTCTAGTTATGAGTCCCTTATCAGATGTGTAGGATGTGAAAATTTTCTCCCATTCTGTTGCCTGTTTACTTTCATGACTATTTCTTTGGCTGTGCAGAAGCTTCTTAGTTTATTCATGTCCCATTGTTTATTTTTGTTGCTGCTGGGATTGCCTTTAGTGTCTTCTTCATAAATTCTTTTCCTAGGCCGATGTATAGGAGAGTGTTTCCAACATTTTCCCCTAGAATTCTAAAAGTTTTATACCTTAGGTTTAAGTCTGTTATTCAGGGTGAGTTGATTTTTGTGTGAGGTGAAAGGTATGGATCCTGCTTTAGCCTTCTACAAGTGACTATCCAGTTTTCCCAGCACCATTTATTGAAAAGGGATTCTTTTCCCAAGCGTATGTTTTTTTCTTCTTTGTCAAAGATTAGATGGGTATATGAGGATGGTTATATATCAGGATTCTCAGATCTGTTCTATTGGTAAATATTCCTGTTTTTGTGCCAATACCAAATTGATTTAATTACTACAGCTTTATAGTATAGTTTGATACTGGCATATTAATACCTCTCATTTTGTTTTTATTGCCTAGAATTGCTTTTGATATGTGGCATCTTCTCTGGTTCCAAACGAAGCGTGAAATTATTTTTTCTATATCTGTGAAGAATGATGTTGTCATTTTAATAGGTATTGCATTGAATCTTTAGATCAATTTGGGTAGTATAGACATTTTAATGATGTTGAGTCTGCCAACCCACGAGCATGGTATGGATTTCCATCTGTTTCCATCTTCTGCAATTTCTTTCCTCTGTGTTTCATAGTTCTCCCTGTAGAGGTCTTTTACCTCCTCAGCTAAGTGTATTCCTAGGTACTTTATTTTATTTATTGCTATTGTGAAGGGCATCAAGTCTTTGATTTGGTTCTCAATTTGATTGTTGTTGGTGGATATGAATGCCTCTGATTTCTGTGCATTGATTTTGTATCCTGAGACTTTACTAAATTCATTTATCAATTCCAGGAGCCTTTTGGTTGAATTATTGTGGTTTTCTAAATATAATATATCATCAGCAAACAGTGAAAGTTTGATCTCTTCTGCCCCTATTTGGATACCTTTAATTACACTTTCCTGTCTGATTGTTATAGCCAGGACTTCCAGCACTATGTTGAATAGAAGTGGAGATAGTAGGCAGCCTTGCCTGGTTCCAGTTCTAAGTGGGAATGGTTTCAATTTTTCCCCATTCAGTATGATGTTGGCTATGGGTCTGTTGTATATGGCTTGTATCATTTTTAGGTATGTCCCTTCTATGCCTATTTTCTTAGGTGTTCTTATATGAAAGGGTGTTGAATTTTGTCAAAAGCTTTTTCTGCATCTATTGAAAGAATCATGTGGTCTTTGTTTTTGCTTCTGTTTATGTGGTGAATCACATTTATAGATTTATGTATGTTAAACCATCCCTGCATCCCTGGGATGAAGCCCACTTGCTTGTGATGGATTATTTTCTTGATAAGCGTCTGGATTTGGTTAGCTAGGATTTTGTTGAAAATTTTTGCATCTATATTCATTAGGGATATTGGTCTGTAGTTCTTTTTTTGTTGCATCTCTCTTGGTTTGGGTATCAGGGTTATATTTGTTTCATAAAAGGTATTGGGGAGGTTTCTATTCTTCTCAATGTTGTGGAATAATTTCTGCAAGATAGGCACCAGTTCTTCTTTGTAAGTGTGGTAAAATTCAGGTGTCAAAGCATTTCAGCTGGAGCTTTTCTTTTTAGGAAGATTTTTGATTCCTGTTTCTATTTTAGCTCTTGATATTCTCTGTTCTGGAGATCTATTTCTTCCTGGTTGAGCCTAGGGAGGTTGTGTGTTTCTAGAAAATTGTCCATTTCCTCCACATTTTCCAGTTTGTGTGCATAAAGGTTTCTATAGTATTTGTAAATTATATCTTATATCTCCTTGGGATCGGTTGTGATATCTCCTTTTTTGTTCCTGATGGAGCTTATTAGAGATTTCTCTTTTCTGCTTTTCATTAGCATAGCCAAAGGCGTGTTGATTTCATTTATTTTTTCAAAGAACCAACCTTTTGTTTTATTAATCATTTGTATAGCTTCCCTGTTGTCAATTTTGTTTAGTTCTGATTTGATCTTGTTAATTTCACTTCTTATGCTGGGTTTGGGGTTGGTCTGTTCTTTTTCCAGCTCTTTGAGTCGATTCATTAGATTGTCTATTTGTGATTTTTTTTTTTTTTGACTTTTGGTTATAGGCATTTTTGGAAATAAACTTTCCTCTCTGTATTGCTTTAGCTGTGTCCCAGAGTATTTGATAATTTTTCTCCCCATTGTCATTTTTTCAAAGAATTTTTTTTATTTCCATCTTGATTTCTTCATTTTTGAAGTAATCATTTATAAGGAAGTTGTTTAATTTCCACATTTTTGTGTGGAAATGTGAGTTTCTGTTATGGTTGATTTCTACTTTTATTCCACTACGATCTGAGAAGATACATGGTATGATTTCTATTTTTTAAAATTTTTGAGACTTACTTTGTGTACTAGGATATAGTCAATCTTAGAGAATGTCCCGAGAGCTGATGAGAAGAATGTGTATTCAGTGGATTTTGGGTAGAATGTCCTGTAAACGTCAGTAAGACCCAATTGTTCTTGAGTTTTATTTAAGTCCATTATTTCTTTATTAATTTTCTGTTTGGAGGATCTGTCCTGTGCAGTCAGTGGGGTGTTGAAATCTCTGGTTATTATGGAGTTGCTGTTAATCAATTTGCTTAGATCCAGTAAATTTTGCTTTATGAATCTGGGTTCACCTAAGTTGGGCACATATATATTTAAAATTGTTGTATCTTCTTGCTGAACCGTACCTTTCACCATCTGTGTACCGATGACTATCTGTGTCTTTCACTACTTTTGTTGGTTTAAAAACTAAATTATCTGAGATCAGAACTGCCATACCAGCCTTCTTTCGGCTTCCGCTTGCTTGAAATACTGCTCTCCATCCCTTTACTTTTAGTCTATATGCATCCTTGCAGGTTAGGTGTGTTTCCTCAAGACAGCAGATACTTGGCTTGTATATTTTTTATCCATTCAGCCAGCCTATGTCTCTTGAGTGGGGAGTTTAAGCCATTCACATTTATTGAGAGAACTGATAAGTGAGGCAGATTACTGTTCTTTCTGTTGGGGTGGACATTGTTGCTTTGTTTTCTCTCTTGAGCCATTGTGATATCTGGCCTTTTAATCGTTAGGTTTTGGGTATTTTTATGTTCCCGAGTAGTTATTATGCTGTTCTGTGTGTAACACTGTTTTGAGTACTTCTTGTAGGGCTGGTCTTGTCTTGGTGATTCCCTCAGACTTTGCTTATCTGAGAATGTCTTACTTTCTCCTTCATATATAAAGCTTAGTTTTGCAGGGTACAAGATTCTAGACTGGGCATTATTTTGTTTCAAAAGAGTGAGAATGGGGCCCCAGTCTCTCCTTGCTTGTAATGTTTCAGTTGAGAAATCTGGAATTATTTGGATCGGTTTTCCTTTGTATGTAACTTGCTTCTTTTGCCTTTGGGAACGTCTCTTTAGTTGATATTTTGGTCAGTCTGATGACTATATGGCGTGGTGTTTTCCTGTTTGTGTTGTATCTCCCAGGGGTCCTTTGGGCCTCTTGGATTTCTAATTTTAAGTTATTGGCCAGACCTGGGAAATTTTGTACAATTATTTCTTCAAATAGCTTATCCAACCCTTGCATTTTTTCTTCCTCCTTCTCTGGAAGCCAGAGAAGCTGCAGGTTATTTTTCTTCATATAATCTCATAATTCTTATAAGCTTTACTCATGTCTCTTATTTTTCTGCTCTATCTCTGTGATTAACCTATTTGATTTGAAGGTATTATCTTCAATCTCTGAAATTCTTTCTTCTGTTTGGTCCACCCTATTTTTGAGGCTTTGCACTATGTTTTGTATTTCCCTGAATAAATTCTTCATTTCCAGGAGATGGGATTGATTTTTATTTAAGACTCGATTTCCTTAGTGAATTTTTGTTCCAAGTCTTCAATTTTCTTTGTGGTTTCTTTGTATTGGTTATCCATTTTTTCTTGCATATCACTGAGCTTTCTTACAATCCAATTTTGGAATTATTCTTCTTTCATTTTAGTGTTTTCGATTTGGGCAGTCTCCATTTCTTGAGAGCTGGTGTATCTCTTTGGGGGAATGTTTTTGGTTTGATACTTCATAGTTCCAGAATTCTTCTGCTTGGCTCTCCCCATCTGGATTAGCTGCTGTTTTTTTGTATGATTCAAAGGGGTCCTCTCTTCTATGGTTTCTTGATCTGCCACTGGAGGGAGCTCTTCCACCACGCTTGGAAGGTACTCCTGATGGGAGGGATTACCTGTGGAGCCTGTTGTGGTCACTTGCTGGGGATTTGTTCCTTGACCACGGCCCTGACTGTTGGCCACTGACCAGGGGAGGAGATCCAGCCCCAGTGTTTTGATCAACTGGGTGACCTAAACTGTTCTGGGAAGCAAAAGCATTTTGCTGCCCACTTTCAATCTGTGCACAAGCCCAGCAGATTCACCCTAGATCAGGGGGAGAGTGGCTTTTCTTGTCTCACCCTGCCTCCAGGCGTGGAGCCTACCACTTTCAGCACAAGAGATGCAGGCTAGGGGGAGGAGGTAGCTCCCCAGTCTGCCCTGCAGCCTGGCACCCCAGTGGCTGTATCTCCCTTGATGTTAGTCTTCTCAGTAGCCAGGCCTGGCCAGCTGATCGCAAATTGTGTAGGGGTGGAATTTGTCAGGAGAGTCTCTAGGCTGGGGGAGGGGATCTGCCCACCACACCATATCACACCACAGTGGCTGGGCTGTGGACCCCCTCAATGGTGACCGCTTGCCCACTCGCAGGGTACCAGCACTGGGAGCGACTCCTTAGGAAGTGGCAGGTGCTGGGTTGGGGGTGTAGGTCATCAGGATGCCCCGTTGCCTCCTCTATGCTGCCTTCCCACGGACTCACACCTGTTCAGGCATAGATCTCGCTCTTACTGATCCACCCTGTGCAGACTTATTCGCCTGAGGCAGTTCCAGCTTAGCATCCCAAACTTAGTGAACAGCTCTATAGGGTTGGCCCCACTCATTACCAGAGACATGATATCTAACTACCTCCACTATAAGCTCAGTCCAGCTTCCTCCCCTCTTGGTGCCGTCCTAGCACGGGGTTCTCGGAGAGTTCACAGTGCTTTCCACTAATGACCACACTCTCTAGCACCTTCTCCTGCTGTGATTTTGCACCAATTTCAGACAGGTCCCTGGCTGGGTGGGTGTGGAGGTCAATGGGGAGGCAAGGAGTTCTTCTGTGGGTCTGATCCCACTTCTCCCCCTGGCCCGGTGGACCGGTGCCCTCCCATGCTCTATGCGCTATTGTTTGTTTTGCACTCTTTAGAAAATGTGATCTTATCTCCTGATCACCTTGTTTTTTCCTTTTTTGAGAGTCTGGTGCTGAACCTCTGCAGATTCTCGATGCTGTCCTTGTAGGGGGGAGATCCACTCATGTGTAGGAGACCAAGGTCTATGTCTCTTTGTCTTAGAACAGGAATCCAGGGGGTTACCTTTACTCCAACATTTTTTCCCTCTCAAGCTGTCATATGTTTAAAATAATTGTTTATGAAATGTTTTCTGCAAGCTTCATGGCAAATTGAAATTAAAAAAAAAATACAACAGATAGACAAAAAATAAAAAGCAAGAAATTAAAGCACACTACCAGAGAAAATTACTTTTACAGGAGGGAAGGAAGGAAAGAAGAGAAAAAGAGAGGACTACAAAACAACCAGAAATCAAATAACAACATGGCAGTAGTGAGTCCTTACCTATCAATAATAACATTGAACATGAGTTCTCCAGTTAAAAAACATAGAGTGGTTGAATAGAGGAAAAAATATGGAACCCAATTCTATATGCTATCTATAAGAAACATACTACATGTATGAAGACAGGCATAGACTGGAAATAAAGGGATAGAAAAAGATATTCTATGCAAATGGGAAACAAAAATAGCAGGAATAGCTACACTTGTAACAGATAAAATAGATTTCAAGATAAGAGCTATAGAAAGAAAAAGAATGTCATTATATAATGATAAAGGGGTCAAATGGCATGGGGATATAGCAAATCTAAGTATATGTGCACCCAACAGTGGAGAACCCAGATATATAAAGAAAATATTGATGAGAGAGAGAGAGAGAAAGAGAGAGAGAGAGAGACCCCAGTATAATAATCACTGGAGACCTTAACAACACATTTTCAGCATTACACAGATCATGCAGACAGAAAATCAACAAAGACATTGAGTTTAATCTGCACTATAGGCCAAATGGAGCTAATAGATATTTTCAGAACATTTCATCAAACAGGTGTAGAATACATGTAATTCTCTTCTGCTCATTCTCAGGATCATTTTCATGGATAGAACATATGTTAGGCCACAAAACAAGTATTAAAAGATTCAAAAATTTGAAATTATATCAAGTATTTACTCTGACCAAAATGGAATAAAACTAGAAATCAATAACAAGAGAAACCTTCCAAACTATACAAACACATGGAAATTAAACAATGTGTTCCAATGGGTCCAAACAATATGAACCAATGCATCAATGGAAAGATTAAGAAGGAAATTAAAGAATTTCTCAATACAAAGGAAAAGGAAAACACAACATAATCAAAACCCCTGGTAAAAAGCAGTCCTAAGAGGAAAATTTGTACCAATAAGTGCCTACATCAAAAAAAATAGAAAATCTTAAACAAGCAAATATATGTCAAAGAGCTAGAAAAACAAGAGCAAACCAAACTCAAAATTAGTAGAAGAAAAGAAACAATAAGATCAGAGCAGAATAATGAAATTGAAACAAAAAAATATAAAAGATCAATGAAATGAAAAGTTGGTTTTTTGAAAAGATAAATGAAATAGACACACCATTAGCCAGACTAAGAAAAAAAGAAGAATAACCCCAATAAGTAAAATCAGAGATGAAAAAGGAGATATTACAACTGATACTGCAGAAATACAAAGAATCACTAGAGACTACTATGAGCAGTTATATTCCAATAAATTATAAAACCTAGAAGAAATTGATAAGTTTATAGACACATCCAACCTACCAATATTGAACTGGGAAGAAATAAAAAACATGAATAACCCAGTAACAAGTAATGAGGCAGAAGCAGTAATAATGTTTCCTATCAAAGAAAAGCCCAGGAATTAATGGCTTCACTGCTGAATTCTACCAAGCATTTAAAGAAGAACCCATACCAGTCCTACTTAAGCTCTTCCAAAAAATTGAGGAGGAGGGAATACTCCCAAACTCATTCTACAAGGCCTATATCACCCCAATACCAAAACCAAAGACACAGGAAACAATAAGACTATAGACCAATATCTCTAATGAACACAGATGCAAGAATCCAAAACAGATTACTAACAAATCAAATTCAACAACACATTAAAAATATTATTTATCATGATGAAGTGGGATTCATCCCAGAGATGCAAGGATTGTTCAACATATTCAAATCAATCAATGTGATATATCATATCAACAGAACAAAGGACAAAATCCATATGATCACGTCAGTTGATATTGAAAAAGCATTCAATAAACTTCAACATCTTCTCATGATAAAAGTTCTCAAAAAACTGGGTATAGAAAGAACTTACCTCAACACAATAAAAGCCACACATGATAGACCCACAGCTAGTGTTATATGGAATGGGGAAAACAGGAAAGCTTTTCCTCTAAGATCTGGAACAAGACAAGGATGTCCACTTTCAGCACTGTTATTTAACATACTGCTGGGGTTCTAGCTGGAGCAATAAAGGGCATCGTTTTTGGAAAAGAAGAAGTCACATTATCTTAATCTGCAGATGATATGGTCTTAGATAGAGAAATCTGAAAACTCCATAAATTATTAGAACTGATAAACAAATTCAGTAAAGTCGCAGGATACAAAATCAACATACAGAAATCAGTAGTATTTCTATATGCCAGCAGCAAACAATCTGAAAAAGAAACCAAGAAAATAATCCCATTTACAATAGTTGCCAAAAAAATAAAATATCTAGGAACAATCAAAGAAATGAAAGATTCCTACAATGAAAACAATAACACACTGATGAAGGAAACTGAAGAATATACCAAAAGATGGAAAGATATTCCTGCTCATAGATTGGAAGAATCAATATTGTTAAACTGTCCATACTACACAAAATAATCTATAGATTCAATGCAATCACTCTTAAAATGCCAGTGGCATTCTTCACAGAAATAGAAATAATAATCCTAAAATTTATATGGAACCACAAAAGACCCAGAACAGACAAAGTCAACCTGAGTAAAAAGAACAAAGCTAGAGGAATCACATGACTTGACTTCAAATTATACTACAAAACTGTAGTAACCAAAACAGCATGGTACTGGCATAAAAATAGACACATAGACCAATGGAACAGGATAGAGAACCCAGAAATAAATCCACACATCTTTATTTTTGACCAAGTTGCCAAGAACATACACTGGGGAAAGGACAGTCTCTTCAATAAATGGTGCTTGGAAAACTGGATATCCATATGCAGAAAAATGAAACTAGGCCCTTATTTCTCACCAGATACAATAATCCTATAACAATGTGTTAAAGACTTTAAGACTAGAAACTATGAAACTAATGAAAGAAAACCTGGGGCTTCAGGACCTTGGTTTGGGCAAGGACTTCTTGAGTAATACCCCCAAAGCACAGGCAACCAAAGCAGAATTGGACAAATGGGATCCCATGAAGCTAAAAAGCTTCTGCACAGCACAGAAAACTATAAATGACAGGAAGAGACAACCCACAGAATGAGAGATAGTATTTTCAAACTACCTGTCTCACAAGGATTAATAACTATTAATGGAATATATTAATATAAGGAGGTCCAGCAACTCAATAGGAAAAATCAAATAATCCAATTGAAAATGGGCAAAGGATCTGAATAGATATTTCTTAAAAGAATGCATACAAATGGCCAATAGGTATATGAAAAAAAGGATCAACATTATTAATCATCAGAGAAATGTAAATCAAAACTACAGTGAGATATCATCTCACTCCAGTTAACCACTTCAGGACTGCGCTCACCAGCCGCAGAACCTTGCCCACAGCCGGCATTCTAGTCCACACGATAGCTTGTGCTGTGCATTGACTACGAATCCATTTTGCTCTTGTGTGATGAGGAAAGCTTTAAAGCACTGAAAGCTTGTTTTACTTTACAGGCAGCTTTACTTTTAATGTAAATATCAGAATAGGTAACATATACATATATGTTTTCATTACATTATTTTTAAGTGTCCACGACTTTATTTTGATAAATGAAAAATTAGAAACGTCATATCACGGCTGTGGTTAAAGTCCATGCTCTCCTGTGTGCCTTCGTATCACGGCTGTCAGCTAAAGTCGCTGTGTACATTCATCTGTGGCTATTCACTATAGTCGATGCTGGTCCCAAAGTGGTTAAAATGGCTTTTTATTCAAAAGACAGGCAGTAACAATTGCTGGCAAGGATGTTGAGAAAGGGGAACCCTCTCACACTGTTGGTGGGAATGTAAATTAGGACAACCAATATGGGAAAACAGTATGGAGTTTCCTGAAAAAAATAAAAATATAACTACTATATGATCCACCCACCTCACTGCTATATTGAAAAGCTTTCTTCACTCCCATGTTTATTGCAGGACTGTTTATGATAGCCAAGATTTGGAATTAATGTAAGTGTCCACCAATGGATGAATGGATAAAGAAATTGTGGTATATATACACAGTAGAATATTATATAGCCATAAAAAGGAATGAAATCCTGCCATGTGCAACAATGTGGATGGAACTGGAACACATTATGCTGAGTTAAGCCAAGTACAGAGAGACAAATCTCATATGTTCTCACTCATATGTGGGAGCTAAACATTAAAACAATTGATCTCATGGAGACAGATAGTAGAATGATGATTATCAGAGGCTGCAAAAGGTAGTAGTAGGGAGGGGGAGATAAAACAGGGGTGGTTAATGGGTACAAAGATATGGTTAGATAGTTAGATACAATGGACAATATTTGATAGCACACCAAATGAACTATAATTGAAAATTAGGATATACTTTAAAATAAATACTAATAAAAAAGTGGAATTGGAATGTTCCTAACACAAATAAGTGATAAATGCCTGAGTTTATAGATACCCCAAATACGCTGATTTGATTAATACACATTGTATACCTGTATTGAAACATCACATTTACCCTATAGATGTATACAAATATTATGTACCTATAATAATTAAAAATAAAAAAATTAAATAAAAAGTAATTACCATATTTGAACTGAATTTCCATATTCACCAGCTGACATACTTACCATTTTTTGTGGTGAGCACACTTAAGATCTCTCTTAGCAAATTTCAATTATATAAAACATTATTAAAAACTATAGTCACCTGATGTATATTATGTCTCCAGAACTTATTCATTTTATAATTGAAAGTTTGTACATCTTGAACAACATCTACTTTCCCCATCCCTGACCCCTGGTAATCACGTTTCTACTATCTGTTTCTATGAGTTTGACTTTCTTAGATTACACATATAAGTGGGATCACATGGTATTTGTCTTTTGGGGTCCAGCTTACTTAATAAAATGTCTCCTAAGGGCACCCATGTTGTTGCAAATGCCAGGATTTCATTATTTCCATTGTGTGTATGTGTATATATCACATTTTAGAAATCATTCATCTGTCAGTGGATACTTAGGTTGTTTCTGTATCTTGGCTATTGTGAATAAAGCTGCAATTGTGAATGGGATTTTTTTTCAAATTTCTATTTTGAATAGTTCACTATTAGCATATGGAAAGCCAATTCATTTTTATATATTGATTTTGTATTCTGCAACTTTACTGAATTCCTTTATTAGTTCTCAGAGTTTCTTGGTGTAGTCTATGAGGTTTTCCATATATAAGGTGATGTTGTGTGAAGAGAGCCAACTTTACTTCTTTCTTTTCAATGAGAGCCAAACTTTACTTCTTTCTTTTCAATTTGAATGTCTTTTCTTTTATTCTCTTGCCTAATTTTCTCTGGTTAGAACTTCCAGTACTATGTTAAATGCAAATGGTGAGAGTGGGCATTTGCTATGGTTTGAATGTAACCCCTAATAGTTCATGTGTTGGAAACTTAATTGCCAAAGTAACAGTATTAAGAAACAAGTCCCAAAACAATAAATGTTGGCTTGGATGTGGAGAGATAGGAACACTCCTACATTGCTGGTGGTACTACCAACTAGTTCAACCTCTGTGGAAACCAATATGGAGATAACTTAAAGTGGATACAAGTAGATCTACCATTTGATCCAGCAATTCCATTACTGAGAATCTACCCAAAATAACAATAGTCACTCTGTGAAAAAGACACCTGTACTTGTATGTTTATAGCAGCACAATTCACAATTGCAAAGATGTGGAAACAACTGAAGTGCCCATCAATACATGAGTGGATTAATAAAATGTGGTATATGTATACCATAGAGTACTATTCAGCTATAAGAAACAATGGTGGTCAGCGCAGTGGCTCATGCCTGTAATCCTAGCACTTTGGGGGCTGAGGTGGGAGGATTGCGAGACCAGCATGAGCAAGAGCAAGACCCCGTCTCTACTATAAACAGAAAGAAATTAGCCAAACAATAAAAAATAGAAAAAATTAGCCAGGTGCGGTGGTGCATGCCTGTAGTCCCAGCTACTAGGGAGGCTGAGGCAGGAGGATAGCTTGAGCCCGGGAGTTTGAGGTTGCTGTGAGCTAGGCTGACACCATGGCACTCTAGCCCAGGCAACAGAGTGAGACTCTGTCTCAAAAAAATAAACAAACAAACAAAAACAAAACAAAAGAAAAGAAACAACGGTGATATAGCACCTCTTGTATTTTCCTGGATAGAGTTGGAATGCATTATACTACGTGAAGTATCCCAAGAATGAAAAAACAAGCACCACATGTACTCACCAGCAAATTGGTATTAACTGATCAACACCTAAGTGGGCATATAAGAATAACATTTATCGGGTGTTGGGCAGGTGGGGGGGTGAGGGGATGGGTATATACATACTACATAATGAGTGTGATGTGCACCAACTGGGGGATAGACATGCTTGAAGCTCTGTCTTGAAGGGGGAGAGGGGGCAAGGGCAATTTATGTACCTTAACATTTGTACCCCCATAATATACTGAGAAAAGTAAATATATTTAAAATAAAAGAAACAGGGCCTTTAAGAAGTGAAGTGATTGAGTCAGGAGGGCGGAGCCATCATAAATGGATTAATGCCATTATCATGGGAGTTAGTTCTTGCAGGAGTAAAATTTAAAATATAAAAAATAAAAAAAGCCCGTCATAATCTCACTGTTGAAAATAATTGCTTTAACTATATATATCCCTTTCTTTTCCCACTGACACAATGAAATTGGGAAATTAACACATGTGTCTATGTTGGGATTTTAAATCTTGCCTTTTATTTATGATGGATAATTTCACAGACCATAAAATAGCCTTCAGAAACATGTTCTCCAATGGCTACATGTGTTCTTTTTTCAGATGGATCATAATTCATAAAACCGTTTCTCGTTGTGCATAGCACTTTCCAATTATTCTCTTCTTTTTCTAGTTTCTTGTACTCTATCCACCTTAGCTCTTTTTAAATTTTTTCACATACTCATTTCAAGCTGTTATGCATAACAGCTTGAAATGGATTTGATGTTTTTATTTTCCCAAAATTCATATGATGAAACCTGATCCTCAATGTAATGGTATTAGGAGGTGGGGCCATTGGGAAGTGATAAAGTCACGAGGATGAAGCCCTCAGGAGTGGGATTAGTGCCCTACTAAATGAGGCCCCAGAGTAATGCCAAAGCCCTCCCACCATGTGAAGACTTGGTGAGAAAAAGGCTGGAAGTCCATCTGTGAGGAAGCAAGCTTTTGCCAGACACTGAATTTGCTGCTACCTTGATCTTGGACTTCCCAGTCTCCAGAACTATGAAAACTTGATGCTTATGGTTTAAAAGCCACACAGTATATGGTGTTTTGGGTAAGGCAGCCCCAATGGACTAAGACACAGCCTCTGCACATGTAGTTCACTCTGTTCTTTCTCATACTTTCACATGGCCATTTTCTTCTCATGATTGAGATCTCAACGTTAATATTCCTTGGCCAGAGAGGCATTTTCTAATAACTCCTTCTAAATTATTATTTTCCTTTTCAGGAACTTATTTATTTTCCCAAATAATATTTATCAGAAGGTGTAATTATGTTTTTTATATATACATCTTTAGTTTTATATGTTTTCCCATGAGGGCAAGAACATGGTTGGTTCTTCATCACCTTCAGTATTGGACAAGTTGTGCACTATACTACTATAGAAGGCAAATTCACATTGTAGTCATATAGATTTGTATATTTATTACAACAGTGTTCCAGCAGATGGCCATAAATTATCTTGGGGAAGGGATCCCTGTTTAAATTTTTGCTCAATGTTAGCTTTGGCCTACTCAATAATTACTGAATAAACTTATAACTTATTGTTTATCTCCTACACCCATGTTTCTCATGTCTCTTTTTCTTGCCATATTGCTCTGATGTTTCCCATGCCAGGTAAGACCAGGAAGCACAATCACATGTTCTTTGTGGCAGTTGGTTCAAGGCCAATAATTTGACATACAAAGAGAACTACCTAAACTTTTAACGCTTAAAAATGAGCACTAAACCACTACAAACATTTAATTCACTTGACAAAAAGAACTTAAGTGAATGGATGAGTAACACTTTGTAAAAGGGGCTTAAGAATTCTGTCTTGATCTCAAATGGCTCAGAACACATTGTGCTTTTTTGAAGGCATTCTCTTATACTATCTATCCAAAAATTAAGTTTTATCTTTTACAAATAAAAATATCAAATATTGGTTAATATTGAAATTATTAATACAAATGCTTCTGATTCTGAGAATACTAAGCACTGACAGTTTTATAGACCATAAGAATCTACTCTACTTTTATTAAAGCAAACACCATACTATGCTTGTAAAGTCAAGAATAATGAAAGTATACTTGGCACACTAAAAATAAGCCTCTTTTACATCTGACAGCAGGAAGAATAAATCTTGGCAGCTGCATTTCAGCTATGGCAGAAACTATCTGACAGCTTTCCTCTCTATTGCTCATAAGAGGATGACTTAAATGAATTAATGTCAGGTGGATCAGTAAGATTCCGCTCAAACTGACAGAAGATCATGTCTGTATAGCCACTTCAAAATTTCAACATTAGTCTGAAGAGCAGGAGAATATTTAAGATTGAGTTTTTGAATACTCAATGTATTTCTTTTCTTTGGAAAAAAATCAGCATTACTTCTAATGTGGGTGATACAATTCAGTTAAATATAGTATTAAGGGTATCTGATAAAACTGGGTTATAAGTTATATATACTTATGCAGTTGTGTTTTTACCTTACAGACTTATAATTGATTTGGATCAGATGAAATAAAAAATAAATAGTCAATGTCTATCTAATAAAAAGTTTTAGTCATAAAAATATAGTTTTTAAGAGTGGCAAAGACCTTTTACGTTCAAATAAAGCAAATGCTTTATTTAACAGATAAGGGACTAGGGTAAGGAAAAGAAGGTGAAGAGTTACCTGAAGTCATATAGCTAGTTAATTTTAGGGTCAGAAGAATACAAATTTGGTTATGTACTCATACTGTATAATTTTGTTAATTTTAGAGCATCTACAATGGCTAATGGGCATCAAAGGACAAAAAATATCATATATACAATTATGGGACAATTCTGGTTATTTTTAAATAATTATATTTAACAATTTGTGCTTACATCCGATCTTTAGGATTTCTAACATTTAACTTAAGTTGCTTTAGGGAGTCATGTACATGATTACAGCTGTATATGATTTATGGAGTTGTAGTGTGTACAATACACGAGAATGAAAATAGATGAGAAATGGGAAATCAAATGAGAGTCTGTTATAGTATAGAAAAAAGGTAATAATGGAAAATTATGGTGAATTAGGATAGGAATTAATAAATTACTACAGCTATCAATGCTCAAAAGAAGATTACTCAGAGTATTAGGATCAAAAGCCTCATGTGGTACTAGGTTAAGGAGTGGATAGGCAGTGAGAAAATAAAACACTGACTCTGGAATATTGTTTAATACTTTTTAAAAATTAAATAAAAGTGAGAAATAGGAAAGTATATAAAAATAGAAAGTATATAAAAAGTGAGAAATAGGAAAGTATATTAAAAAAGTAGGGAAATTTTTGTGTGAAATTTTCTATAAAATGATCATGTTGGTAGGCTAAGTGGAACAAGAACTTGATAATACAAAAAAAATGGATAGATGATAGAGGAAAATATATTTCCTGTCATCCAAGCCAGTGAAAAGAGGGGGAAAAAACCAAAAATAAACATTGGTAAATTTAAGCAAGACAAATAAAGAAAAAAACAAAGATAAAGGCTGGTAAATCTAGCATGGAGAGAAAAGCAGCTCAGATGGTTCAAAGACTTGTGACTTCTTTCTTCCCCGAGAAAGGCACAGTATCTGTGAAGTCAAGTAAAATAGAAATAGGAAAGGTGAATTGAAGAGAGCAAAAATAGTTTAAAACATTAGTACTCATCAATCTTTTCCTTTTCAACTTGATGTGATATATTACAATATATCAGTAAATATATTTTTCATAGAGAAAACATATCATATTTTTCATAGAGAAAACTCCTCAAATAAGAACAATGACTGTGGCAGAGAGAACCAAAGATAGCCACCAGTAGTCCTCTTGGTATTCGCACTCTGTGTAATATCCTCCCCTTGAGGGTGGGCAGGATCTGTGACTTGATTCCACTGACTAACTAAGGTGATGGGATGTCACTTTTAAATAACACTATTCTGCTTCATCTATACGATAGTGACCTAATAGACTATCCCGATTCCTTCCTTCCATTCATTATGATATTGGTATCATTCATTTCACTTATCTATATATAATAATCACCCAATTTATCACTTTAAATAAACAATTATTCTTAGATCAATTAATGACAAGAAAAACAAGAGATTTTATTTTTATTTTAGATGCTCTTTCTTTATGTAGATCCCAGATTTCGATGTACCATTTTTCTTCTAATAAACCTCGTTTAACATCTCTTGTAAGGTAGCTCTGTTGGAGATGAATTTCCTTAGTTTATGTTCTTCTGAAAAGGTCTTTTGCTCCTCCTTCAATTTTGAAGGATAATTACAGTGGATATAGAATTCTAGGTTAGTAGTAGTTTTTCTTTCAGCACTTTAAGTATTTTATTGCACTTTGTCTTTGCTCACATGGTTTCTGAAGAGCTGTCCAATTTAATTCTTATTCTCTTTTTTCTATAGGTAAGGTGTCTTTTCTCTGGCTGCTTTCAAGATCTTCTCTTTGTCTTTAGTTTTCTATGGTTTGATATGATATACCTAGGTGTAATTTTTGTTTTTTGGTTTCTTTGAATGTTTTCTTTTTCTGTATGCGTTCTTCTTGGTGGTCTCTGAAGTTCTTGGATCACAGGTTTCATCGTTGACATTAATTTTGGAAAGTTTACAGATATTATTACTTCAAATATTTTCTTTGTTTTTTTCTTCTTTCTCTGGTATACTAATTATGTACATGCCATATTAGTTGGAGCTTTTCCACAGTTCTGGCATATCTATTCTGTTTTCTTTTTTTATTCTTTCTTGCATCTCGGTTTGGAAAATTTCTACAGAACTATGTTTAATATCACTGATTCTTTCCTTGGCTGTGTCAAATCTTCCAGTGAACTCAAAGGCATTCTTTATTTCTGTTTATATATATATATATATATTATATATGTTATATATTATCATATAATATATATTATATTATTCCTATTATATATATGCACATATTATTCCTAGCATTTTCTTTTGATCGTTTCTTAAAATTTGCATCTCCCTGATTACATTATCTATTCTTGAATTTTTCTGCTTTTCCCATTATATCCCTTAATATACTAATCATAGTTTAAAATTTTTGTATTAATTCCATCATCTGTCATATGTGAGTTTTGCTTGCTTGGTCTATTCTGATTTTGTGTTTTCTTGCCTTTTTAACACCCTGTGATTTTTTTGTTGTTGAAAGCCAGACATGTTGCATTGGTAAATATGACTCTAATGGGTATGCTAAACTGGCTAGTAGTTGGACTTAGCTTAATGTCTTCCATAGATACAGGTGGCAGAAGCTAGTGTTATTGTTTTTGTCTCCCCTTTTGACTTGGGCTTCCCTAAGTACTCCTTCCTCAGACACAGTCTCTGTCTCTCTTAGATCTTTCAAATATCCATTATGATACTGGAGTAACATTGGTGTGCTCTTGCTAAGGTATGGAGAGGGGACATTCTATAATATTCCAATCTGATCTATATTTTCACGAGCCGGTGTTGCTGGCCAGTAACCTTCATAAGTGCCTTTTCTTTTTTTCTTTTTATTTCAGCATATTATGGGGGTACAGATTTTAAGGTTTCAATAAATGCCCATTTCCCCCCTCCCCCACAAGTCTGAGTCTCTAACATGACCATCCCCCAGATGGTGCACATCTCACTCATTATATATGTATATACCCGCCCCCCTCCCCCCTCCCCAATACCCTATTACTGTACTACCTATGTGACCACTTAGGTGCTGTTCAGTCAATACCAATTTGCTGGTGAGTATATGTGGTGCTTGGTTTTCCATTCTTGGGAAACTTCACTTAATAGTATGGGTTTCAGCTCTAACCAGGAAAATATAAGATGTGCTATATCACCATTGTTTCTTAGAGCTGAATAGTACTCCATGGTATACATATACCACATTTTATTAATCCATTCTTGGATTGATGGGCACTTGGGCTGTTTCCACAGCCTTGCAATTATGAATTGTGCTGCTATAAACATTCGAGTGCAAGTGTCTTTTTTGTAGAGTGTCATTGGATCTTTTGGGTAGATGCTCAGCAATAAGATTGCTTGATCAAATGGTAGATTTGCTTGTATTGCTTTAAGGTACCTCCATATTGCTTTCCACAGAGGTTGAACTAATTTGCAGTCCCACCAGCAGTGTAGGAGTATAGAATTTTTTTACTTCCATCTTGATTTCTTCATTTGTGAAGTAATCATTTAGTAAGAGGTTGTTTAATTTCCACGTTTTTGTGTAGAAATGTGAGTTTCTGTTAGGGTTGATTTCTACTTTTATTCCACTGTGATCTGAGAAGGTACATGGTATGATTTCTATTTTTTTAAATTTCTTGAGATTTACTTTGTGTCCTACGATATGGTCAAGCTTAGAGAATGTCCCTTGAGCTGATGAGAAGAACGTATATTCAGTGGATTTTGGGTAGAATGTCCTGTAGATGTCAGTCAGACCCAGTTGTTCCAAGGTTTTGTTTAAGTCCATTATTTCTTTATTAATTTTCTGTTTGGAGGATCTGTCTTGTGCCGTCAGTGGGGTGTTGAAATCTCCGGTGATTATGGAGTTGCTATTAATCCATTTGCTTAGATCCAGTAAGGTTTGCTTTATGAAACTGGGTGCACCTAAGTTGGGTGCATATGTATTTGAAATTGTTATCTCTTCTTGTTGAAGTGCGCCCTTCACCATTATATAATGACCCTCTTTGTCTTTCACTACTTTTGTTGGTTTAAAAACTAAATTGTCTGAAATTAGAACTGCCATGCCAGCCTTCTTTTGGCTTCCACTTGCCTGGAATACTGATCTCCACCCTTTTACTTTTAGTCTATATGCATCCTTGCAGGTTAGATGTGTTTCCTGAAGATAGCATATACTTGGCCTGTATTTTCTTATCCATTCAGCCAGCCTATGTCTCTTGAGTGGAGAGTTTAAGCCCTTCACATTTATTGAGAGAACTGATAGGTAAGGTAGATTACTGTTCTTTCGGTGGGGTTGGATGCTGTTGCTTTGATTTCTCTCTTGAGCCATTGTATTATCTGGCCTTTAATCTTTGGGTTTTGGTTGTTTTTATATTCGTGAGTTGTTATTATGGTGTTCCGTGCATAACACTGTTTTGAGTACTTCTTGTAGGGCTGGTCTTGTCTTGGTGAATTCTCTGAGACATTGCTTGTCTGAGAATGTCTTTATTTCTCCTTCATATATGAAGCTTAGTTTTGCAGGGAATAAGATTCTAGGGTGGGCATTGTTTTGTTTCAGAAGAGTGAGAATGGGGCCCCAGTCTCTCCTTGCTAGTAAAGTCTCATTAGAGAAGTCTGGTGTTATTCGAATAGGCTTTCCCTTGTATGTCACTTGCTTCTTTCATCTTACAGCTCTTAGAAGGGCCTCTTTAGTTGATATTTTGGTCAGTCTGATGACTGCATGTCATGACGTCTTCCTGTTTGCATTGAATCTCCCAGGGGTCCTCTGAGCTTCTTGAACTTGTATATCGAGATTTTGAGCAAGGCCTGGGAAATTTTCCTCTATTATATCTTCAAATAGCTTGTCCAACCCTTGGGTGTTGTCCTCTTCCCCTGCTGGTAACCCTATGATCCTCACATTAGGTTTCTTCACATAATCCCACATCTCTTGTAGGCTTTGCTCTTTTCTCTTGTTTCTCTGCTCTATCTCTGTGATGGTTTTATTTAGTTGGAGGGTGTTATGTTCAATCTCTGAGATTCTTTCTTCTGTTTGATCTACCCTGTTCTTGAGACTTTCACTGTATTTTGTAGTTCCCTGAATTGATTCTTCATTTCCAGGAGTTCGGTTAAAGTTTTCTTCATTGTGTCTATTTCTTTAGTGAACTTTTGTTCTAGGTCCTGGAGGCTTTTTGTGGTTTCTTTGTGTTGGTTATTGAGTTGTTGTTGCAGGTCGGTGAGTGTTCTTATGATCCACATACGAAATTCCTCTTCTATCATTTTGGTTGCCTGATTTTGGTTGGTGTCCATATCTAGGGGGCTGGTGCTCCTCTTTGGGGGTGTGTTTTCTGTTTGGTTCTTCATATTTCCTGAGTTCCTTCGCTGATTTCTTCCCATGTCAATCAGTTGTTGTTTCTTTCCTTTAGGTTTTTGTTTGGGTGTTCACACGCCTTGTTCAGTTTCTGAGGCATTAGGTGGTGTCTGTGGGTGAGATTCTACTACTCCCTGTATAAGGAGTCAGTGGGTGCCGTGAAAAGGCTGTGCAGGATGCCGTCCCTGTCAGTAGGTGGCGCTTGCTTGGAGGAACAGGGTATGCTGTTGTTTTTGTGTCCTGTTATCAGCTCTTTTTCTGGGCGGAGCTGGGTTGGGTAAGCCTGCCCTCAGGCACCACCAATGCCATTAGCAGGGGTCAAAGTTCTGTTCTCTGCTTCCAGGAAAAGCTGTCAGGGCGGGGCTGGAATGGTCCCGCTCAGCCAGAAAATCTGTTTGTGGGGGTGGGGCTGTCTGAGACCCGCAGTCTGGAGTGGGCCTCACTTCTTTCCACCCTCCCCAAGTCCGTAGCTATTGCTGGGCCTCTGCCAGCAGGCCAGACCACACGCCACCAGGCCTCCCCGGATTGTGATGCGGGCGGGGATGTTCCCTGCGCAGAAACCCTGCCTGGGCTGGGGGCAAGGCCTCCCTTTGGTAGGAGGGTTGCCCTCTAGGACGCTGATCTGCCCCTGAAGGCACACACATCTCAGCAGGCTGTTCACGTATAACTCTTCTGTGCCTGGGCAATGCTAGACCTAGGTGCACGGGATCTGGTCTGCAGGTCCGACCTGGGTTCCAGAGTTCAAACTGTATCCCCACCAGGGAGAGGAGTTCCGGTCCCAATTCACCCACAGGGAGCCCAAGCTGTGTCTGTGTCTCTCAGCCTCTGAGTCGGCACCCTTCTCCTGGGAACACCATGCCAGCAGCACCTGGGAGGGCTGGTGGGTAGGGAGCTCACAGTCTGAGTTCCCCTTAGTCAGCTGTAGGGTCCCAAAAGGGAAGGTCCCATTCCCTGGAGGTGCCTCTGGCTGGTGGCTGTATTGTCTCTCTGGGCAGCCGCAGGTAGGGTCGGCAGAGGGGAGGAGGAGGCAATATGGAGCCTGCCGCGTGGCTTGGGTCTGTGCACACGGAAGTGCCCCGAGGGATTTGGGAGTCTGGTGCCACATCTGCTACAGGCTCACTGCTAGCTGGCAGCGGCCGTCTCTGGGCTGGTGTCCATAGGTCTCTCTACCCACTGGGGAACCCCCCAGCAGTCCCAAATGCAGGGGAGGGGAAAGGTGTTTTATCCACCTAACCTTGCCTCGGATCTCCGGGCTGCTCCAGCGGTCTCAGCTTCCAGTTCTCCTCCACAGCCTCCTCCCGTGGAGTCTCCCGAGGTCTCAGGTACCCCTCCTTCCAGCCCTCGTCTGCTGTATGCTCGCCTTTTTGCTTATTTTTTCTAATTTCTGCTAGAATCTGTCTTTTCTGCAGAGACACTCTGTCTGGCGGTGTTTCTCATCCGCCATCTTGATCCTCCTCTGACAAGTGCTTTTTCTTATATGGCTTTCCCTTCTTTAGGTGAGACAGGAAGGATTGAGGGGGCTGAAGTGACACGAATGACCTTCCTCCACAGTTCTGGGTCACATCTCTTATAAGGTTTTTCATGCTAGAGATTAGATCTCTTATTGAGAAGATTGTGGCTCAACAGGTTTATCATCTTAAATTCAAAAATTTGAAATCCAAATTGCTCCAAAAGCCAAAAATTTTTGAGTGCTGACATAACACTCAAAAAAAAATGTTTATTGGAACATTTTGGATTTTGGATTTTAGCATTTGGGATACTCAACAAATATATTATGCAAATATTCCAAAATCTGAAAAAACTCTGAAATCCAAAACACTTCTGGCCTCAAGCATTCTGGATAAGGAATACTCACCCTATATTTCACAAGATTACTCTCCCTCTAACTTAGCCAGAGCCATAGGGAATCCTCTTCAAATCTTCACCATGAGATTATCATGGGCCTTCTGTAGGTAAAAACCATAAAATTTTGGCATATCTCTAAAGCCAGAAGTTTCTCACTGACATGTTAGTCCACACTCAGCCTCTTGAAAATTCACCAAAATTATCACTAAGGGTTTCTAACAGTTTATGGCTATAGTGTTTTCTGTTTTAGTAAGCATATATTGGCTAAAACCCTCTGCATTTAACTGGCACTCCAAATTTCCAAGTGGCAGTTTGCTGTACAAATTCTGTCTGAGAACAGGTCCAAGAAAACTTGCTGATTTTTAGTTTGTCCAAATTTTTATTGTTGTAAGGATTGGAGTGAAAACTGTCAAACCATTTACACGTTGGAGCTGAAACAGGAAGTCACTGTATGTTGCTTTTAAGTTTGTGGTAATTTGTTATATGTCAGTAGATAGCTAATACAGTGACATACCAAACAATAAAAATAGATATCTCTAACCATATTATTCAATCACTGTGAAAGGCTAAATAAGCTTTCATACATAACAAAGAATCACATAGTGCTTTAATAAGATTCTCTGAACTGTTAGTTATTTCCAGTAACAACACAAAAATTCCATACATACCACCTTCTAGTACTAGGTTTTCATTTGAAAAATCTTCAAGTTTATATTCAGTTTGTAAAGTGGTATTGGAGCACAGTCCTTCATATGCTGGTTATTCAAGTCCAGATAAAATAATTTATCAGATACTTTCTAATTCAAAGGGCTTTTCTCAGTTTTTATGTCTTTTTTTGTTTTTTTTTTTTTTTTTTTTGAGACAGAGTCTCGCTTTGTTGCCCAGGCTAGAGTGAGTGCCGTGGCGTCAGCCTAGCTCACAGCAACCTCAAACTCCTGGGCTCCAGCGATCCTTCTGCCTCAGCCTCCCAAGTAGCTGGGACTACAGGCATGCGCCACCATGCCCAGCTAATTTTTTACATATATATATCAGTTGGCCAATTAATTTCTTTCTATTTATAGTAGAGACGGGGTCTCGCTCTTGCTCAGGCTGGTTTTGAACTCCTGACCTTGAGCAATCCGCCCGCCTCGGCCTCCCAAGAGCTAGGATTACAGGCGTGAGCCACCGCGCCCGGCCAGTTTTTATGTCTTTTATACTATTTGACATTTATCTCCCTTCTTAAAATATTCATTTTCTTGGCTTATGTGTCACTTTGTCCTTATTATTTTCTAGGCATCTTAATTTCTTAATTTAGTTGCATATTTTCCAGCTTTCATTGCTATACTCTACTTCTACTATTTTGTGAACTTTCAAAGTCAATATAAGATAACACCTTTGAAACCAAAAATAGGTTCAAATCTCATTAACTCCTGGACACCTCTTCATTTTTATCTTCCTTTTTAAAAGGTAAATAAATTTTGAGCTTACTTTTCAAAAGGTAGAAACTTTCCGTAT
Organism: Microcebus murinus; assembly: GCF_040939455.1. Taxonomy (NCBI): domain Eukaryota; kingdom Metazoa; phylum Chordata; class Mammalia; order Primates; family Cheirogaleidae; genus Microcebus; species Microcebus murinus. The sequence continues at coordinate 50,947,860 of NC_134109.1, read as the reverse complement.
AATACATTATTTAGTACATTATTAATAAAGTTGCACATTCTTCTAAGAGGTTTAATCAAGCACTAAATTGCAAGATAAGCATTAATCTTCAAAATACTCCTAAGAGATAAAGCTAAATTAGAATTAGATTCCTCTTAAGGTTTAGATCCACTGAAAAGGCAAGGCAAGCAGTTTATTGTTAAGAGAAAGACATACATTATCACACAAGTTAAACTACTACATGAATCCAGGAATTCTAGCAGCATTTAACTGGTGATGACTAATCCGACTCTCATTTTGGCAAAGAATCATTTTTTCACTATTAATCTTCCTAAACTTACCCAACCACATATTTCATGAATCCTATACAGCAAACTTGAGATTTACATATAATTTTTAATCTAATACTTCTTTCTTACTTTGCCTAGCTACTTTTAAAAAAAATTTTGTTTTTTTACCACTATATTAACAAGGATTAGCTACTTTATCTTCTATAAAGACAAACAATATTTCTTTTGGTTAGGCTCTAAATCCTATGTTAATAATTTGTCATCAAAGTTTAATAACATTTGATAGAAATGTTTTATCCAGACATATTTGGATGAACCACATTCTAATCTGGATGATTTATTTCATTAGGCATTATTCTCCTATCCCTCAAAAATAGTACCCTCAGTGCGACTTCTGGCTACAGCTAAGTGAGGAGAATGGCAAGTTGTTTCTTCATATAAAGCACTATGAATCTGAAACATTTGCCAAAAAAAAAAAAAAAAAAAAAGTAGGAAAGTCTATCCTCTGAAAACCAAGCAAAGGGATACAATAATTTGAGAAGCATTTATGTGTGAAAAACTGTGATAGTCAGTTAAGACCAGTGAAAATCCACTGTAGCATGCTAGCTTGCACCTCCCCAAATTTGATGTGAGTGATGTTTGGCTCTGTTCTGCTAACCTTGGGATACTTCCTGGACCAAACATTACCATGGATAAACCTATGTACATGCACAGCAATGTCAGAGAGGCCCATGCTATTCACAGACTCCTGGCCTACCATGAGGCTGTAAACCTTTTTGGTAGAAATTTATAAGCTGATCCTAAAATGCATGTAGAAATGCAGAGTACATATAGTACCCCAAAACAATATTCAAAAACAATATTCAAATATTTTTGAATATTCAATAATATTCAAAAATAAAAATATTAGAGGACTTAACTATCCAATTTCAAAACTTGCTATAAAACTAGAATTACATCTTTCAAATGATGGATATTAAGATGCAATGCCTTATGACCAATTAGAGTTTTTATAGAATTTGTATAGTTTAAAGTAAAGCTTTTGCTTTGACACATTTTGTTTGTAAATTGCATTTGTATTTTACAAATAAGTCTTGATTTTTCAACTTTCTACCTTAACACCAAGATAATAATCTCAGTAATTATAATCCCATTTGCTAATGTTTACTTAAGCAAAAAACTAACCTTGACAGCTACAAATCCAAAGAAATAATTTAATTGATTCACTAATTTTCCTTCTGTCACCTTAGATTTTTACCAGCTTCTGGCTTTCAATCAAAATTTTTTTTACAATAAAGAAAATTTACTCAGCAAAATAAATTATGAGGCACAAAATAAGTGTCAGAAGTGATTGAGAATTTAACATTCTCTCAAAGGAAAATTCAATTATCACATTCTTTAATAGTTCTATTTGCAAATCTGTTATTAATTCTAAACATGGCTTTGCCTAAATATTCTGCTTTTATCATTAGTTAAATATTATGCAATTGAAGCAATTGAAATTTCTACATCTGACATTCCACAATACACAACAAGGCTTGGTCATATTTTAACTATCTATAATCAAGGTGCCAAGATTTATTTAAACTAAAAAAATATTTATAATAGAATAATGATTACCTATTACTACTTTCTGTTGAATATAAAAATAACACGGGACTCCTCAGAACCAACAACTAAGTGTTAAAGACTTGTTCTTTTTGTAGTGCTCTTGGGTATCAGTAATAAAAGAGTATTGAGAAGGGAGTGAAATGAGCAAGAACCTACTAACTGTTCCACAGACTCCATCAGGAAGTCCACCCATGACCACATGGGATACTTCACTTGTGGACCCTACCACAGCTGGCCTATGAGCATTCCAAATACTCCACACACCATATCCCCCCAAGGCCAGCTTTCCAAATGTGCCTTCACAGCTAGCAAGTGCACTCTCATGCAGACAGCCAGCTTGACTCTGCAGGATGGTGAAAATCCACAGAACACTTTAGAATATCATCTTAGGGAAAACTAATGGGAGGCTCTCATCACCTGGCCTAGCTTTGCAGGATTAAGAGAAGGCATATAATGTTTAGAACCCCAACCCTGCCAAGAAGAAATAAAAAATATGGAGAGGATCCATCAAAAAGGTCTGATAAAACCCTCAGAATCCTTAGCCAAGCTGATTGCTGCAGGTGTTTCTATCCCAAAGGCAGTCAGTAAAGACTTGCAGAGGTGACTCTTTCTTCAAATATGAAGACAACAATGCAAAATTTTAAGAAAAACAAAAAAATAAACATGACACCACCAAAAGAACACAATAATATTCTTCAAGCTTCTGCCCACTACCCAGCTCTAAAGCTGCTTCAACATTTTCAGGTGTCATAGCAATGGTCCCACATTATGGTACCAATGTTTTCTTTTTCCTTAATCCATTATCTGTTCTTTAACAGAATATCAAACTGGGCAACTTAATAAAGAAAGCAAATTTATTTCTTACAGTGCTAGAGGCTGGTCTGTCCAAGGTCTGGGGGTCACATCTTATGCAGACTTTATTACTGGGTAACAATATGGTGAAGGACATCACGTGGAAAGAGGGCAAGCACATGTGAAAGAGGTTACAATAGCGATGCAAGCTCACTTTTTTTATTTTTATTTTTTAACTAACTGGCTCTCTCATGAACTAGTTCACTTCTGTGAGAACTCACTCACTCCTGCAAGAGCTAACTCACATGATAATGGCATTAATCCATTTGTGATGGCTCTGCCCTCCAGACCTAATCACTTCTTAAAGGCCCCATTTCTTAAAATTGTTACTTTAGCAATTAGGTTTCCAGCACATGAACTTTTTGGGGATACATTCAAACCATAGCAAATGCCCACTCTCACTACTTCTATTTAACATAGTGCTGGGAATTCCAGGCAGAGAAAATTAGGCAAGAAAATAAAATAAAAGACATCGAAAATGACGTCTGATGTACCACTGCCAGGGGGTGACGAGGGATAGTATAGGCAATGCAAGACTGTCTTTTCTGCTCTCTTCAATGGCTCTTTCTTCAATATTGTGTAAAACCAGGTACTATGATTGCTCAACTGATTTTTGGTTCTTCTGATGTTACTCCCTTGCATGGATAGTTATTGAGTTTGGTGTTTTGTACAGAGGGACAAATGCTGGAGGTTTTTATTCAGCCATCTTGCTCTGACCCCTCTCACATGAGTTATTTAAATTTATTTTATTGTTGTCTGTATTTTTCATAAAAAATCATATCAAGATATTCTTACCCATCAGTACAAAGAGATGCTGCATTCTTTGTCAAAGCAAATACGTAGAATTAGCAGATTGTTCTTCAATAGGGAATGAATTAATACACTGTATTTTATTAGTACAATAGAATACTCTGTAGCAGTTAAAATGGGACACATCCTTCAACATATATAAATATTAAAAGCATAATTTGAAATGATTAAAAGTTAGTTGCTAAATGTAGCTATGATGTGATATGTTTTATATAAATTTGAAGACATTTTAAATATTGTGTATAGTTACAGTTATATTTAGAGAACATATATATATGAATTTAATAAAGTACAGACTAATAACCCCTTTCAATTTCAGAAAAATTGTTACCTCAAGTGAAGGAGCAAAGAAATATGGATAAGGTAGTAGTTTTAGCTGCGTTTATATTTCTTTTTTAAAATAAATCAGTATGAAGCAAATACGACAAATAGCTTCGACACTGTTTAATCTTGTCCCATTTGTACTATTCTGTATATTAACATATTAAGAAAAAATACATTCAAATTTTTCAATTAAAAGTGTTAAAATTTATTACCACATATGAATATCATTACTGAAGGAATACTATATTTTGGAGCATCTCAGGTCAACTTAAAATTTCTACTGTGAAAAAAGACATACATACTGAGAGAACATAAATATACAATTTAAAAAGTAGTTATTATGTAAATGCTCATGCAATCACCACTTAGGTTAAGAAATAGAACTCTAATGCAGCTAAAACCAAAGTGGGTTGTTTTCCCATTCTTAAACTTTATGTAAATGAAATTGTACAATATCCTTTTGTATCTTGTTGCTTTAACTCAGTACTGTTTGTAAGATTATCCAAAATATTGCTGCTAGATGTAGTTATTTCATTTTAATTGCCATATAGCATTTGTCCTTGCACTGGCTAATGGACATTTGGGTTGCTTCCAGTTTGAGCTATATGAGAAATGTTATTCCGTACATTGATATGGTATATAAGCATACATATATATGTATCCTGGCTAAATGTAGGTATGATGCGATATGTTTTATATAAATTTGAAGTGTGTATACATGGCATACACATGTATATATTTTTCTAATGCAAATGCCTATGAATGTAATAGAAGGGTAATAAAGAATGCTTATCTTTAATTTTGCTATTAGTCTAAACAGTCTTCTAAACTAGTGGTACCAATTTACACTCCTGTCAGCTGTTGTAAAAGTCCCAGTTGCTCTGCATCATCGCCAACATTTGTTATCATATTAAAATTTTCACCAAGTCAGGTGAGTGTCTAATAATATCTCTTTGTAAACAAAATTATTATCTAATTAGTAATGAGGTTGAGCCCTGTTTCAAGTGTTTATGAGTTACTTGGATTTCTAGTTTTTAAATGTTCCTGTGGTATGTCTTTTGCTTATTTTTCTTTTGTGTGTTTGGATTGTTTTTACTGATACAGTATTTTTATTTTTTCCAAATACCAAGTCTTTGTTAGACCTAGTCTAGCAGCAATTTCTCACATTATGTTGACTGTGTTTTAATTGTGCATTAATGAGTAGTTCTTAATTTTCACTTGGCCAAATTTGTTACTCTTTTTGTTTATGGTCCATAACTTTCGTGTTTTGTCTACAAAACCTTTCCTACGTTGATGTCATAGAGATACGCTACTGTATTATCTGCTAAGTACTATATAGTTTTAACTTTCCCATTTGATTTTACCATTGATACATCTGGAATTGATCCATTTCAAATGTAAACTTTCCTTTTCTTACTCCTCATTTAACTAACATGTTGCTGAAGAAAATTAGCATTTCTCAGAAGTGATTCTTGAAATATTGAAGATAGTCTGCTTAGAAATGGGAATGTAATATGTGGTTTACCAGGAATCTAGATCTACAGTGAAATGTAAATTCAAGTCCATATCATTGGATATTAATTGTGCTAGTCTGCATTGTTCAGGGGAAACATATGAGTAAATCAACAAATATATCATTGGATTCAGTTTGCTAGTTATTTTGTTGAGGAATTTTGTGTCTATGTTTATCAGGGCTTTTGGCCTCTAGTTTTCAGGAGGCCCCAGCTAGCCTGCCACCAAGTCCTAGTGGCAACATATGACCCACGTGTATCCTAGTGTCATTCCCAGGAGCGCTTGGTTTCTGGCACCAGCAGCTGCAGCCTATGCCTCACTTGCTTTTAGCACTGGCTGCAGGAACAATTTCTCCTTGCCCCCAAGTCCCAGCAGTCACTTCCTGAGTTTCCCTAATGCTTCAGTCCCAGCCTCACTGGGCCACAGGACAGTATGTAGTCTGCTCAAGGCTAGGTTCGAAAATGGCACCTTGCTGTAGCTGCTTAAGTCTCAGAAAGGCTGTGAGACCCAGCATGAGCTTCCTGGAGCAGTTTAACTGCATGGTCTCCTGGCAGCTCCCTGTTAGTTTCAGAGCTTGAGATTGTTGAAGTATTCTCCTGTGTCCAGGATTGCATATTCCATGGCAGAAATAAGGGCCTGGAAGTATCTCACTCACCCTTTCCCCATATTGGGAAGTTACTCCCAGCTCCCAGCTGATCCTGGCCTAGCAGGCTGCCTCTCTTTCTTTTCCTTACCTGTTTTCAGTGTTTCCTGTTACCTCTCGGTTGAAATCCAACATTCTGTCTTAGATAATATATTCAAAGTATGATTCTCTATACACTATCTTGGTTCTTTTCAGTGGAGGAGGTGAGCATGAAGTACTTTTAGTCAGCTATCTTGAAGCCTCTTCTTTAAGGATTTTTAAAAATTAGGATTCTAACTACATGCAAAATAAACACAAAATAACAGGTGAACTATCAGCAATTTAATTGGGGTAGAATATTCCGATTTCTATAGTAAATTATCAAAATTTATCATCAATGTGGCTTTTTAAAATTTTTATTCGTGAGTGATATATCTGAGATTTGCTTTATTTTAATGCAAAAAATGTTGGTGAGTATAGCTAAAGAATGGCAGCAAGTTAATGCTTCTGAGTTGGTGATAGGTATGAGGATGTTCATTGTACTCCTCTCTCTTTTTTTTTCTGTGTTTGATAATTCCCATAATATAAATTTAAAAAGATACAGCTGTTTTGCAAAGAAGTATGTGTTAAGAAATGAAAAGTGCAGGCTACAGGTTAATATGAATTTTTTTTCTGGGGTAGGAAAACTACTTTGTAAATATACAAACACAAACACACACATTTATTTCTCTATCTTTATTCATCTATTCTCCCATTCAAACATCTACTCATTCAGCAATTCAATTTGTACTGACACCTGACTATTCTAAGATAGTATACAGATCACTGTAGAACATAATAGTGTTTAAGGCAAAGTCAAAGAAACAAAGAAACATTGAATTGTGTAGCTTGAAGAAACTTTGGAGCTCATTTACTGCAACCTACATTTTATAAGTGATTACCTTGAGCCTCAAGAGAGGCAATTTCCCTGAGATCACACAAAGTTTTTTGTGACAGAGAAGCATCCAAGATTGAAGAGAATTTTTCATGTTACATGTGACAAGTCATGTAGACTTGAAGTAACAGAAATATTTGTTGGGTTCCATCTACTACAATTGTGAATGCTGCCATGTGAGTGATAATGGAATTGTACTTCCCCTATCTTCTCTCATAAAAACTCATCTACTAGCCACAGTGGACTGAATCCATTGAGTTTTTCAGTAACATCCAATTCTTCTATATTCAGGTACATCTTCAAGTGCTGTGAAAAAAAGAGTTCACAAATGTGGAAGTGGTAGGAAAGCATGCATTACAAACCTAAGTAACTTTGGCAGATTCACCTAAGGGATTTTGCTAGAAAAGGCAGTTTCTGTGGGATAAAAAGTATTTTGACATCGAAATATCTTAATAACTCTATAAGGTTGTCAGTTTTTCTTAGGGGAATTTTCTCTATCAAGATAAATTATAACTTTGCCTCTTTTGAGGTTTCAAAATGAAGGTTGAAGAGGCAACTAACTATGCTGGTGCCTAGAAAAGCAATAAACTTGCTCTGCCTTAGTTATAACTATTGAAAAATACTCAACACTTTAGCACTGTTTGTCATAAGAAAAATGTATACAATTTGGAAATAAGTAAGGCTGATTAGACTGGTGGCTATCTGAGTCTTTGACCTTTACCAATTATAAGCTGCATGGTCTAGGACCAGTTGCTAAACCTCTCTGTGCCTGTTTCCTTATCAGGCAAATGAGGCTAGTAATAAAACCTACTTTATAGTCTTTGGGTGAAGATTAAATTACACAAATCATTTAAAGCTTTGTCAGGCTATTTGTCAGGCCAGTCCCTGACAAATCATAAGTGTTTATTTAATGCTACTTAGCATTAGTCATAGTGTTACTTGATTCAACTATATAATAATTTGTGGTAGACAATTCATTACTCACCATTAGCTAAGCTGGCTAGAACCTTCATTTTCAAATCGGTTGATGACTTGTAGCAGTGAATATTAGTTGCCAATCCAGAGATACCTTCTACTTCCTTAGAAACAGGAGCCAGTTTTACTTGGGATGGTAAGATGTTCAGGTATTAGGTGATATATCCTGGGTAAAGTCCCTTCTATAAACTCTTGGTTATGAGATATATGTATAAACATTGTTTGGGATATTGGGCAAGCTTCTTAGAGAGAAATCCCTTAACTTGAAAGTGCTCCATTTTCCCCTCATCTCCTTTTCTCTTCTCTGTTGCCTGGAAAGAGAAAACAATATCCAGCTGCTTTTTTGGAAAATGAAGTAACCATGAAGATGGAAGCCATGATTAAAAATACAATAGTGGCTTAGTAAAACATGTATACCAACTTGGCATTGTCTATGTCCTAACTACTAAAAGAAAAATGGAAAAATAGAAATGTGTACTGTGTTTAAACCTTAGTTATTTCAAGTTTTATTTCTAGTTGTATAAAAATTTTAATGGATGCATCACTCCTTAGGGAGAATGTTGAAAATATAGGTTCTCTGTACCAGAAATTTTCATTCAGTAGGTCTTGGGTGAGGCCCAGGGCCAGCTAGATTTGAAACAACTATATTAGAGCATAATACTATAAGTTTCTGGGTCATGGGGATTTCATTCCAGGGATATAAGTTAGCTTTTGTCAATTCTAGAAGGCAAATTCCTATGAAGTGTCAGAAGGGATAGTAAAAAGAACTATTGTGTGGCCATCATGTAGGCATTACTCAAGGAAGAAAACCATTTGAAAAGCCAGTTATACTTCCAATGTGTCAACAGTCACATTTTTATGAAGAAAATTTATCTCGGGAGGAAAACAAAAACATTAGATGGATTTTTTAAAGTTCTATGAGATACAGGTTGGGCAGGAAGAAAAATAAGGTATCAAAATGATGGACTAATCTAGAAATTTTAAAATCAATTAGGAGAAGACAAACTTTTACAAGGAAATTTATTCAATGTGTTTAGTTTGTGGCTAGCAACAGAGCCAGACACAAACTGGCTAAGTCACTCTGATACTAAGGTGGCATGTACTAAATCACAGTCATTTCAGGTAAAATTTTCCAAAGATTAATACTTGAGATATGCTTATGTTAAAGAGAAGAAAGTAATTATTCATGGCTCAAGGAAACAATCCTCTTGACAATCATTTGCACACAAACATTTCTTGGTATGAATCAGAGAATATACCCTCATAGCTGCCATTGTACATGAATATAACAAGTGAACCTAAGAAATCAGCCAGTCCCAACTATGGTAGTTTATTCAGCAAGATCAAACAGCCATTAGCCAGTGTGATGAAACCTTTTCTGTGAGCAAGGTCTGCAAGGGTCAGAATTACCCAGCAAGTCAACCTTCATTACCTTTCTTTAAAGTAGAAACCCACTTGGATGATATTTTAACATTACATCTCTTTAATGGGGTGGCTACATTGAGATCCTGGGTAGTAAAAAAGTATGCCAACGTGATTTGGATCCATTTTGATACCTTCTAAACCTGAGCTCCAGAGCTGCAAGGTCAATTTCCTTACCACACAATAGTTTCTACTTAGGGTAGGGCACAAAAGCCTACTTTTGATGTTTGGGCACTCTTATGAAGACAAAAAAAAATCCAAGGTTATATCACTTCATGAGAAAAATAAAAAGCTTATGGTATCGCTTTTAGATGAGAGGTTATACTGTTCTCCTTGGTGATCATTTTCTGAGCTTTTGTTACTGTGCTGGCTGCTATCACCCTTCTTCTCAGAGTTGACCGCATTTCAGAGTCTGGAGCACTTGTGGGCCCTTTGGGATAAAAGAAACTTTCCTTGCTAAGTGCCAGCCATTTTATTGTTATTATTGTTATTAAGTCAATTCCCAAAGTCACATCCACTAACATGGCATTTTCAAAAATGACATATTGCAGCAGTGTACTGGGAAATGCTGTTCAGCTGGCTTTCTTATGCCAACCTCATAAGTATTGCCTTTGTGGTGGTACTTTTGGGAATGACACTTTTCTTTGGTGTTTCAATGCGCCCACAGGTAGTAAGCTATTAAGGGAATAATGATGGGCAAAAGCAGGTGGCAGATACTTTATGACAGGCTCATCTTCCACCTAAGGCATCTGTTGCTTAAGAGTGTGTGTAGTCTCTGTGCATAAAGACTGGCTCTTGAGAATAATGCAGAGTGATGATATTCAGACACATTTTTTGAGAACCGTTAGAGTAATTGGTTTAAAATGCACTATGTTAGTAGGCATCAATTCCAAGAAATATGTCAAGTTTGTGGAAGCATGACTTTCCTATTTAATTTCCAGAGGGAATTTATGTAATGCCTTTTCATTACATAATGGTGAAATCTGTAGTGCACATATACCAGAAATTAGGCAATTGTACAGAATGAGAATCCAGGGAACAAAGTTATCATTCAGATTTTCATAGCACTAAGGTAAATCATGAGTACATACCAAGGATATAACTCTCAAAATATTTATTTGATGGTAATGATTGCTAACTTCAAGAAATAGAAAACTGCTTTTAGGAAAGATTTTTGGGGACCTATATCTATGCATTGGTTTGAGTGTGATATAATTTTGTTTTCTAGTATGAAATAATTTAGAAGAGGTTATTTTTATTTTTTTTTTCATTGAACCTGGTAAATGCTACCTATCTCAGATAAGGGACTAAAAGGGAACAGTGAGTGAGTTATGGGCGAGTGCTTAGTCTCAGTGTAGGCTTTGTTTTAGAAGCTCTTTATTAGTACATATCGCCAACAGCATTTCTCCAGATACACCTTATCAACTAGAAGTCATAGAGGTTGCCAGGGACTCCTTACATAGGCTTAAACCCCCTATTTACCCTCTACATTCCTTTGGGGATCACATGTAGACATAGCATGATGGCCTTCATAAAAATAGATGGTGAGCACCAGAATGGAAGGTTTCATGGTATATTTATCTTTATATAACCAATCCTGACTCAGAGTGCTTCAAAGAAGGATTCAAAGTGTATATCCTGAGTTTGATTTTGATCAATCCATACAAAATGTAGGTTGCATTCCAGGTGTTTTGTCCATACTGAAAATTAATGGAAAGGGCCCTTTTAAAAAAATGCAGAATAGACATGCATACTATTTCATTTTCTTTTCTGGTTCTATCTTTGAATACAAGCAGACATAGCACAGGTGTTTTTTCTCAAGAGAAAAGTTGAAAGGAAAAGAAAATTTGATCACAAATTCCTTATGGAAAATTTGATCTCTGTTATTAAAAGAATTCTGGACTTGAAATTAGTTCAATGTGGGGCCCGGTCATTCCTATGCCTACTATCTTTAAGAAATCATCTCCTGGAGTGTAAAAGTGTTCCTGTCTCTCCACATCCTCGTGAGCATTTGTTGTTTTGGGATTTCTTGATACAGGCCATTCTCACTGGGGTTAGGTGGTATCTCACTGTGGTTTTGATTTGAATTTCTTGATGATTAGAGATGTTGAGCATTTTTTTATATGTTTGCAGGCCATTATTCTGTCTTCTTTGGAGAAGTTTCTGTTCATTTCCGTTGCCTATTTCTTGCTGGGGTTGTTTGATTTTTTCTTGTTAATTCTTTTGAGTTCTAGATAGATTCTTGTTATTAGACCTTCATCAGAAGTGTAGAGAACAAATATTTTCTCCCATTCTGTGGGTTGTCTATTTGCTCTAATGACTGACACTTTTACACTGCTAGAGGGACTGCAAATTAGTGCAACCTTTGTGGAAAAGAATTTGGAGATACCTCAAACAGCTAGAAATAGAAATGCCATTCGACCCAGCACTAGCATTGTTAGGCATCTATCCCAAAGAGCATAAGACATTCTATTATAAAGACATCTGCATTCTAATGTTTATGGCAGCACAATTCATTATTGCAAGGACATGGAAACAACCCAAGTGCCTGTCAATTCATGAGTGGATAACCAAAATTTGGTATTTGCTCACAATGGAATACTACTCAATTCTAAGAAACTACAGAGAGTTAGCACCGTTTATGCTATCCTGGATTAAGCTTAAGCCGGTTATCCAAAGTGAGGCGACACAAGATCAGGAAAATGGGCTCCATGTGTACTCGCCATCAAATTGGTACTGACTGATTAAAACTATGGTGCTCAAATGGTGGTAGTACTCACCAGGGATTCTGGGGTGGGGGTGACCCACATTTTAGGGTTATGATGAGCATTGTGGAGGGGGAGGAGTTACCTCTAACCCTTCTTAGCGAGAGGCAAAGATATAAAATGTAACCAAAATGTCAAAAAAACCTGTTTATTGGGTGGCGGGCAGGTAGAAGGGGGTGGCGGGGATGGGTGTATACTTACATAATGAGTGTGATGCGCACTACCTGGAGGATGGACACACTTGAAGCTCTGATGAGGGGGAGGGAGGGATTGCAAGGGCAATATATGTAACCTTAACAATATTTGTACCCCCATATAAAAAGAGAGAGAGAGAAAAAAAAAAGATATCATCTCCTATAATTCTTTTTTTAAAATTTCTTGTGTATCCTTTTATTTTTTTTATTTCAGCATATTATGGGGGTACAAATTTTAAGGTTTCAAATAATGCCCTTGCTCTCCACCCCCCTCAAGTCTGAGCTTCAAGTGTGACCATCCCCCAGACAGTACTCATCTCACTGATTATATACGTATATACCCGCCCCCCTCATCCCCCTACCTGCCCAATACCCAATTAATGTAGTTCCTATGTGTCCACTTAGGTGCTGTTCAGTTAATACCAGTTTGCTGGTGAGTATATGTGGTACTTGTTTTTCCATTCTTGGGATACTTCACTTAGTAGTATGGGTTCCAGCTCTATCCAGGAAAATACAAGATGTGCTATATCACAGTTGTTACTTAGAGCTGAATAGTACTCCATGGTATACATATACCACATTTTATTAATCCACTCATGTATTGATAAGCACTTGGGTTGTTTCCACAGCTTTGCAATTGTGAATTGTGCTGCTATAAACATTCGAGTGCAGGTGTCTTTTTTATAGAGTGTCATTGGATCATTTGGGTAGATGCCCAGCAATGAGATTGCTGGATAAAATGGTAGATCCACTGGTATCGCTTTAAGGTATCTCCATATTGCTTTCCATAGAGGTTGAACTAGTTTGCAGTCCCACCAGCAGTGTAGGAGTGTTCCTATCTCTCCGCATCCGCACCAACATCTATTGTTTTGGGACTCTTTGATAAAGGCCATTCTTACTAGAAATAAGTGATATCTCATTGTAGTTTTGATTTGCATTTCCCTGATGATTAGAGATGTTGAACATTTTTTCATATGTTTATTAGCCATTCTTCTGTCTTCTTTAGAAAAGTTTCTGTTTATGTCCTTTGCCTACTTTTTGATAGGGTTGTTTGATTTTTTTCTTGCTGCTTTTCATGAGTTCTAAGTAGATTCTAGTTATGAGTCCCTTATCAGATGTGTAGGATGGGAAAATTTTCTCCCATTCTGTAGGTTGTCTGTTTATTTTCATGACTATTTCTTTGGCTGTGCAGAAGCTTTTTTAGTTTGATCATGTACCATTTATTTATTTTTGTTGCTGCTGTAATTGCCTTTGGGGACTTCTTCATAAACTCTTTGCCTAGGTCAATGTCTAGGAGAGTGTTTCCACCATTTTCCTCTAGAATTCTAATAGTTTCATTCATACCTTAGGTTTAAGTCTGTTATTCAGCATGAGTTGATTTTTGTGAGAGGTGAAAGGTATGGATCCTGCTTTAGCCTTCTACAAGTGGCTATCCAGTTTTCCCAGCACCATTTATTGAAAAGGGATTCTTTTCCGCAGTGTATGTTTTTGTCTGCTTTGTCCAAGATTAGATGGCTATATGAGGATGGTTTTATATCAGGGTTCTCAGATCTGTTCCCTTGGTCAATATTCCTACTTTTGTGCCAATACCATATTGATTTAATTACTACAGCTTTGTAGTATAGTTTGATATTTGGCATATTAATACCTCTCATTTTGTCTTTATTGCCTAGAACTGCTTTTGATATGCGGGGTCTTCTCTGATTGCAAACAAAGCTTAAAATTATTTTTTCTATGTCTGTGAAGAATGCTTATGGGATTTTAATAGGTATTACATTGAATCTGTAGATCAGTTTAGATAGTATAGACATTTTAACGATGTTGAGTCTGCCGACCCATGAACATGGTATGGATTTCCATCTATTTCCATCTTCTGCAATTTCTTTCCTCTGTGTTTCATAGTTCTCCCTGTAGAGGTCTTTTACCTCCTTGGTTAAGTATATTCCTAGGTACTTTAGTTTCTTTGTTGCTATTGCGAAGGGAATTGATTCTTTGATTTGGTTCTCAATTTGATTGTTGTTGGCATATATGAATGCCTCTGATTTCTGTGTATTGATTTTGTATCCTGAGACTTTACTAAATTCTTTGATCAGTTCCAGGAGTTTTTTGGTTGAATCTTTGGGGTTTTCTAAATATAATATCATATCATCAGCAAACAGTGAAAGTTTTATCTCTTCTGCCCCTATTTGGATACCTTTAATTCCACTTTCCTATCTGATTGCTATAGCCAGGACTTCCAGCACTATGTTGAACAGACGTGGAGATAGTGGGCAGCCTTGTCTGGTTCCAGTTCTAAATGGGAATGATTTCAGTTTTTCCCCATTCAGTATGATGTTGGCTATGGGTCTGTCATATATGGCTTGTATCATTTTTAGGCATGTCCCTTCTATGCCTATTTTCTTAAGTGTTCATATCATGAAAGGGTATTGAATTTTGTCAAAAGCTTTTTTTGCATCTATTGAAAGAATCATGTGGTCTTTGTTTTTGCTTCTGTTTATGTGGTGAATTGCATTTATAGATTTACGTACGTTGAACCATCCCTGCATCACTGGGATGAAGTCCACTTGGTTGTGATGGATTATTTTTTATTCTTGAATAACCAGTTGGTAACCACTGATTTTAAAAGGTTTGTCATCTGCATAAAGGAAAAATGGAACCTATGTATTTGACTTTTAAAGCAAAAGGCCATCATCAAATTTTATGTAACATTAAGAAATAAAAAGGACTACATTTGCCTAATTTTAAGGAATACCTTTTTCAGAATAATTGTAAATCTCAGAATTATATTCTGAACATTTATAAAAGATAATCCCCACCCAACTTTCCCATCCTTTAGTTTCCTATCTTTTCTTCAGATCCAGGTTAGAGAACCATTACCATAGGATATTGGCATCCTCCTTCGGACCATCCATAAATATAACAAAATCTTTGCTAAAAATGACAATATATAAATTTAGTTAGCTTTCCTTTTGAGAGCCAAAATCATTCTAGTCTCTTCCTCACTTCTTATTTTGGGATAATTGAGAAATGTTAGACATATATTCATCCAAAAAATTAAACTGAATTCTAAAGTTATGATTCTAATTGAATAACCCTACCATCCTGCATGGTTCTTGATTGGCCAAACTATAGCTTTCATCTCTCCACAATGAGAAAAAAACTCAGAAATTATTAGAAATAGTGATTGTGTCAAATTTGGACCTGTGCAGATTATCTAATGAGCAACAAAAATTGAAATTTCTATAACAGTGTAGAAACAACGTGTGCAAATAACCATAGCTTTTTATCAATGAGTTAAATATTATGTATTTATATTTCTATTTAGTTTTAATAAAGATGAGTAAAATACATGTTTTTATTGAAGAAACTATATATTAATATATTATATGCTTATTGATAATGATTTTTATTTCCAGCGTAACTTCAATATTAAGTAGAATCTAACAAAAAGCCAAGATATTATATATAATTTTAAGTCATTTCTTTCTCCATAATATTTTGTCACTTTATCACAATGAATAAAAAATTAAAAAGGTGGTTTATTCTGCTATTCCATATAATATATTTATTCATCTTTCTTGATAGTTTACCTATGATTCAATTTCTTTTGCTCTAAACATTTTAAAAATAAAATCAACTACCTCTATTTCTGGACCATCAGTTTCTACTCTAAATGTTTTATTACTTTCTTTATATTAATCCACGTTTAATTTTCTTTCTTGCTTTGGTTAAATTATTTTGCAAATTCAGAGCTTACATTTGATTTGCCCCATTGATGTTAAATACTTTCTTATCTTTCATAAATTGCCCTTGACACTCTTAAGGAAAACCACAAATATTCAGTAGAAATTAGGTAAAAGGAAGCAGATGAATCTAGTTAGCTAAGAGAGTACTATTTTACAATAGGCAGTTATAATATAGTAATTCATATTTTTCAAAAATACATTATACCAAAAGAGGTAATAAAGGAATACATGGATAGATTGCTATCGTTCTATAATGTTGAAGCTATATAACTTTTAAATAAATATTTCTAGGTCCTTTCTAAATTTATCATTTATGAAAGCACATTTCTCTAGAAAGTAGGATGATTCACAGTATCTTTGAACAACTGAAAATAGGAGTAACAAGGCTATCATACTGAAATATAGAAGACACAATTTCTAGTGCATAAAGGAGAGTCATGAAGTTCTAATATAAAAGAATTATACAATTATAGGCCCATGGTGATTTATTTAAATTGGTAATTTAAAAGCTATTTGAATCTAAATTTTAATGGGTAAAAAGAAGAAAGCATACTGGAGTGGTGAGAGCACTTAGTCTTTGAAATAAGTGCTATGAATCTGTGTTTTGTCCCTTACTAATTATGCTACTATAGGTAGGTTACTTAATCTTTCTAAGCCTCAGTCCATTTTACATAAAATGATTATAATAATGAATATCTATGATATTGTGAAATATATGTTTGGTCCTTGTCCTTTTTCCATTTCCTGGCATGTAACTTTCAAAATCTTTAGAATCTCCAAAGTGTTGTCTTTTTGTATGCTAATGTTGGCCAATAGCTTCAGGATGGGCTGGTCACCAGAAAGACATGGCATGATTAGAAGGCTGAACTTTCAACCCCCACTCCATAACCTCAGGGGAGAAAAGAGGGGCTCACTGGAAGCTCTGTGCCCCTTTCCCATATCATGTCCTATGTATCTCTTCATGTGTTTCCTTTGTGATATGCTTTATAATAAACCAGTAAATGTAAGTAAATGTTTTCATGAGTTCTGTGAGCTGCTTTAGCAAATTAATCCAACTGAAAGAGGTGTTTGTGGGAATCTCAACTTGAAGCAAATTGGTCAGAAGTTTGGGAGGACCAGACTTGTGACTGGTATGTGAAAGCAGAGGGAAGTTTTGGGGACTGAGTCCTTACTTTGTGGGACCTGATGCTATCTCTAGGTAGATAGTATTGGAATTGGAGGACATCCAGCTAGTGTCCCCTGTTTGGTGTGTGAGGAAAAAACAGCCCCATTTGGTCACAGAAGTCTTTGTTGTGGTATAAGAGCAGAGGAAAAACTGTTTGAGTTTTCTCAAAACACTTAATGAAGTTGTTATAATAATTATGATATCATGGGTAGGCATCCAATATGATGTTTTTTGGTATGTTATATTCTGATAAATCAAGAAAAAACATCAAGACAGAGATCAAATTGCCATTACACTAAATCATCAGGCTGACATTTTTTTCTTTATTTTGGCATATTATGGGGGTACAAATTTTAAGGTTTCAATATATGCCCTTTTCCTCCCTCCCCCCATAAGTCTGAGTCTCCAGCATGACCACCCCCCAGATGGTGCACATCTCACTCATTATGTATGTATATACTCACCCCCCACCCCCTCCCACCTGCCCAATACTCTATTACTGTAGTACTTATGTGTCCACTTAGTGCTGCTTAGTTAATACCAGTTTGCTGGTGAGTATATGTGCTGCTTGTTTTTCCATTCTTAGGATACTTTACTTAGTAGTATGGGTTCCAGCTCTAACCAGGAAAATATAAGATGTGCTATATCACCGTTGTTACTTAGAGCTGAATAGTACTCCATGGTATACATATACCACATTTTATTAATCCATTCTTGGATTGATGGGCACTTGGGCTGTTTCCACAGCCTTGCAATTATGAATTGTGCTGCTATAAACATTCGAGTGCAGGTGTCTTTTTTGTAGAGTGTCATTGGATCTTTTGGGTAGATGCCCAGCAATGGGATTGCTGGATCAAATGGTAGATTCACTTGTATCACTTTAAGGTATCTCCATATTGCTTTCCACAGAGGTTGAACTAGTTTACACTCCCACCAGCAGTGTAGGAGTGTTCCCCTTTCTCCACATCCACGACATCATCTATTGTTTGGAAATTTTTTGATAAAGGCCATTCTCACTGGAGTTAAGTGATACTTCATTGTGGTTTTGATTTGCATTTCCCTGATGATTAGAGATGTTGAGCATTTTTTCATATGTTTGTTGGCCATTCTTCTGTCTTCCTTAGAAAAGTTTCTGTTCAAGTCCTTTGCCCACTTTTTAATAGGGTTATTTGATATTTTCTTGTTGATTTTTGTGAGTTCTAAGTATATTCTAGTTATCAGCCCCTTATCAGATGGGTAGAATGCAAAAATTTTCTCCCATTCTGTAGGCTGTCTGTTTATCTTCATGACTATTTCTTTGGCTGTGCAGAAGCTTTTTAGTTTGATCATGTCCCATTTATTTGTTTTTGTTGCTGGTATAATTGCCTTTGGGGACTTCTTCATAAACTCTTAGCCTAGGCTGATGTCTAGGAGAGTGTTTCCAACATTTTCCTCTAGAATTCTAATAGTTTCATACCTTAGGTTTAAGTCTGTTATTCAGCATGAGTTGATTTTTGTGAGAGGTGAAAGGTGTGGGTCCTGCTTTAGCCTTCTACAAGTGGCTATCCAGTTTTCCCAGCACCATTTATTGAAAAGGGATCTTTTCTGCAGTGTATGTTTTTGTCTGCTTTGTCCAAGATTAGATGGCTATATGAGGATGGTTTTATATCAGGATTCTCAGATCTGTTCCACTGGTCAATGTTCCTATTTTTGTACCAATACCAGATTGATTTAATTACTACAGCTTTGTAGTATAGTTTAATATCTGGCATATTAATACCTTCCATTTTGTTTTTGTCTAGAATTGCTTTTGGGCTTCATCCCAGGGATGCAGGGATGGTTCAACATACGTAAATCTATACATGCAATTCACCACATAAACAGAAGCAGAAACAAAGACCACATGACTCAATAGATGCAGAAAAAGCTTTTGACAAAATTCAACACCCTTTCATGATACGACCACTTAAGAAAATAGGCATGGAAGGAACATACCTAAAAATGATAAAAGCCATATATGACAGACCCATAGCCAACATCATACTGAATGGGGAAAAATTGAAACCATTCCCACTTAGAACTGGAACCAGGCAAGGCTGCCCACTATCTCAACTTCTATTCAACATAGTGCTGGAAGTCCTGGCTATAGCAATCAGACAGGAAAGTGGAATTAAAGGTATCCAAATAGGGGCAGAAGAGATAAAACTTTCACTGTTTGCTGATGATATGATATTATATTTAGAAAACCCCAAAGATTCAACCAAAAAACTCCTGGAACTGATCAAAGAATTTAGTAAAGTCTCAGGATACAAAATCAATACACAGAAATCAGAGGCATTCATATATGCCAAAAACAATCAAATTGAGAACCAAATCAAAGACTCAATGCCCTTCGCAATAGCAACAAAGAAACTAAAGTACCTAGGAATATACTTAGACGAGGAGGTAAAAGACCTCTATGGGGAGAACTATGAAACACTGAGGAAGGAAATACAGAGGATGTAAACAGATGGAAATCCATAACATGCTCATGGGTTGGCAGACTCAACATCATTAAAATGTCTATAGTACCCAAACTGATCTACAGATTCAATGCAATACCTATTAAAATTCCATCAGCATTCTTCACAGATATAGAAAAAATAATTTTATGCTTCGTTGGAACCAAAGAAGACCCCGAATATCAAAAGGCCGACATTTAATAATGCTTCTCTGGCCTTTAGAGAACCATACAATTTTGCCTCAACTATATTGTAAAAGAAGTAAAGGCCTGAAACATGGTTAAATTTTTCACTAGTTGTCTCTTTTATACCCCTCACCCTTTTTGAGGAAATAAAACCTGCATTCCTGCCTGAGGTAGTAATCAGAGGGGTATAGGAGTGTTCTTTATTTTCTAGTATCTTAAGCCATGGGAGATGGCTCAACAGAATTATCTGGACAGAGGTCATGAGATCATCTTCACCAGAGATATTATAGTTGAACAGCAATAGCCTGAAGTTGAAAGCCCTCTTATAAACCTTATATTTCTGCTTAAAGGGGGGATGATGGGTTTTTAAGACAAAAGTCTGACATCCTCCTCATTTGCTGGCAAATTAATAAACTTCTCTTTCCTTTCCTCAAACCACAAACTATTTGTCCTTGTTCTTTGTTCAGCCTCAGGGACAAGTACCGAATTTTTGGTAGCACTATGTCTTTGAGAACTATTTTAATTAGCTTTGGTTAAACAAAAAAACAAAAAACAAGTTAATATCATGGCCTAGATTTAAATAGAGTGTTTTGAGAAGGATTTTTATTATATTTAGTGGATAATAAAGACCTGCTGATTGGAAATGATCCTGGGGGCCACTTACATAGCACATTTCCTGAGAAGATTCATTTAGGAACTCTCCTTTGAATGGTAAATCCTTTCAAAGGTTGAGATATGACAGTCTTTCAAAAATTTAGATATTTATGTAAAATTAATTCAATCATAGTATGTTTGTATTTCCTAAAACCTTATAAAACTAAAGAAATGTGAATTTTGGGAGGTTAGCATATGGGGAGGAAAAATAGGGTCACTTAGAGAATTTATGTGTTATCAGAAGTAGGTGAAGAATCTTAAGTGGGATTCATGGAGGCAATGATTACCTTGTGAACTCTACTTGTTTCTATTGAGAAAAGACAATACTCAAATGCATGTGTAAAGGTGTCAAAGACAAAGTTTTCCTAATTACACATTTTAAGCTAAAGCACTGAATTGAAAGCATCATTATTTTTTCCTCAGTATTTAAGCTGCTGTGGGGCAGTATCTTACAGGCGAGGGTCCCCACTTATTGAACCCCTGGGAATTTGTGGCCATTTTTGATGTGCTAAAGTGAATTGAAGAGATCAAATTCTACATTACAATTAAATTGATCTGGCATTGAAATGAGTTTGGTATCCAATCTAGCCCTCATTTTAATTTTTGTCTATTGGGAAAATATAGGCCTTTCTTTAATTTTATTTGTACATGCCTAGAGGCACTATAATGGATGGGTTTTACTATGAGAAAAAAAAGGCTATAAACAAACACATTCATCACTGCTGGTGAGTGAATTCTACACATACATACTGTTAAAGTAATGTCTTTGAATGAATATATTAACTCTAGTGAAAAATCAAAGATTATAATTTTACTAAAGTTAAATTTATTATACTTTTAGGCAAGCCCTTTAAATAGCTGTGATCTTTCCATTTAATTCGTATTGTGTAGTGGATAGTGATGATGCTTTTTGTTCCTCTTAAATGACAACGTGCTATCTACTGGCATTTTTAGCCTGCTACTTTAATATGCATAGATCCCATTATGTTCTATGGTTGATGCTTTTAAGATGAGATGGTAGCTTCTCTGACCTATTTGTTGATTTATTTTAGCAACTGAGAAAGTTCAGACCATTGAGGTTAGATCCTATTAATCTTTTTTTGCTTTCTATCTTTTCTCTCTATAATTTTTCTGAAAGCTGAAAAGAAAGAGTGCTACCAAGTATGTATATAATAGAAAAATGTTTTAGATTGGATGTGGATCACAGTTTTGAAATTGTGTTTCATGGCATTGGTATAATGAAGAACTGTTTTAAAATACATTTATTTGACGTGTTTGAAAATTCCTATATCATGTTAATATGAAAGTTTTGAGGTCTAAATTTTTCTTTCTTTTTAAGTAAGTGTTAATGCGCCTTGTAAATAATATACAATATTACTTGTGGAAGAAGTAAACGTATATATGTTTCAATAAATGGATTCCAGTTTTCCAAGAAAATAATTGGTTAGATGTGAAGATATGTCTCATTTTTAAGTTGGAGCATACTGCCCATAGGGAAAGTGTTCTAAATTTGGTCTTTTTCTTATATTACCTTTTCCCGCTAACTTATTTATTTGGAAAATTTTTGCAACCAAAAATGCAAACAAGTTGTGAAACTTGTACCTAAAATATTTTTTTCTTTATTAAAATAGGGATTCTGATGGGAAGCAGATGGTGATTCAGATCCTGATATCCTATAAAAAGTAAAATTATATTTATAGAAATAAGAAAATAAAGACTTAAAAGACTATTGATTTGAAATGAAATAGAAGTACTACCATAATTTAGTTTGTCTGCCATATCTGAAAATGCGTAAGTATGAATTTGAGTTTTTAGTGGTCCTAGTATTACACATTTAAAAATTTTAATTGTTAAGAATTATAATTCTAAAATATTTATTCACTTATTTGTTTAATCATCAAACATTTATCAGTCATTTATTAATATTTTAGTTATTTATTGCTACTTAACAAATTAGGCCTAAAAATAGCAGCTTAAGTAACAAACACTTATTATCTCACACAGTTGGTGAGATCAAGAATCCAAAAGCAGCTTAGGTAGGTGGTTTTGGCTTAAGATTTCTCGTGGGGTTGTAGTCAAGATATCAGCAGGGGCTGCAGTCATCTGAAGGCTTGAATGGGCTTGAGGATCCATTTCCAAGCTCACCTACATGGCTATTGGTAGGAGACATCAGTTTTTCATTATGTACAGCTGCTCATGACATCACAGTTGCCCTTTCCCAGATCAAATGATCCAAAAGAGAGTATATGTAAAACAAAAGTTATGGTTTCTTTTATAACCCAATTTTGGAAGTAATGTTCATCACTTCTGCCATATTCTATTGGTTACACAAACCAACCCTGGTACAACATGGGATGCCAATACTAGGAGGCATGGGAATCACTGGGAACCATGTTGGAGGGCTGTTTGCATATTTCCCATGTGCTCCACATGGTGCTTGGCATTAGATACAAATATGGACACTATACAGACTCCTATCTTGGTTTTTTTGTGTAAGACAGTAAATTCAGGATCAGATTTTTTAAAAAAATGTTTTGACGATACTTCTAGTTATAGCACAAAACCACTCATTTAAAATGCTGGCGTGGTTGCGGAGAGAGAGGAACACTCCTACACTGCTGGTGGGACTGCAAACTAGTTCAACCTCTGTGGAAAGCAATATGGAGATACCTTAAAGCGATACAAGTGAATCTACCATTTGATCCAGCAATCCCATTGCTGGGCATCTACCCAAATGATCCAGTGACACTCTACAAAAAAGACACCTGCACTCGAATGTTTATAGCAGCACAATTCATAATTGCAAGGCTGTGGAAACAGCCCAAGTGCCCATCAATCCAAGAATGGATTAATAAAATGTGGTATATGTATACCATGGAGTACTATTCAGCTCTAAGAAACAATGGTGATATAGCACATCTTATATTTTCCTGGTTAGAGCTGGAACCCATACTACTAAGTGAAGTATCCCAAGAATGGAAAAACAAGCACCAGATATATTCTCCAGCAAACTGGTATTAACTGAGTAGCACCTAAGTGGACACATAGGTGCTACAGTACTAGGGTATTGGGGAGGTGGGAGGGGGGAGGGGGGCGGGTGTATACATACAGAATGAGTGAGATGTGCACCATCTGGGGGATGGTCATGATGGAGACTCAGACTTTTGGGGGGGGGAAATGGGCATTTATTGAAACCTTAAAATCTGTACCCCCATAATATGCCAAAATTAAAAAAAATTAAAAAAAAATAAAAAAAAAATAAAAAAATTCCTTTATAAAGTTTCATACCTAATGGAATACTTTAGATAAAATTTAGGATATAAACCCTTAAAGAATAATTTAAGACAAAAAGATGCTGATTTTTTTTCCCTATTCTAAACACTAAGCCAGACAAGTCAAAATTATTAAGTGAGTTGCTCCCTTTAGCATAGAAGAAGCAATTTCCATTGTAACACTATTTCTTAGACTTCCAGAGCCAATTTACTCAGTAGCTTTGTTCAATCCCAACTTCAGACCTTTTCTTGCTTGAGAAGCTATTTAATGTATATAGTTAGTTAATGAATTCACACACACAAAAATGAATTTTTGCTTGAATTTCAGACAAAGGTAATACTAGCTTGAACTTTAGTTGACTTTTCTTGATTGAATGCTTATTTTATTTTTATATATCCTGTTTCTTCATTTTTAATAAAACAATGAGAAAGAAGTACTTAAACTTTTTAGTTTTTTTTTAATTTAAGAACTAATTTACATGTCCATTAAGACTCTCTCTTTTCCAATACATAAGTCCTAAGCGATAGAGTTCATGCAAATAAGCTTTCTTTAAATTTTATGTTTCTTAACAACTTCCTTTTCTATAAACATAGATTAAAGATTTAAATATTTATGATATGTTAAGACACCATATACCATAGTTTCAAAGAAAAAAACTCATTTGAAACTGTCTAAAAAATGGGGGAATTTACAAATAAGGACATTGGAGAATCTCATGGAACACAAGGAAGAGTTGTGCTTTTTTTCCCTATAGAAGAAGATTCGCCTGTTTTTCTGATTTATGCCTTTTCTCTAAATGTCTGTTTCATTGTTTTTTTATCCTTGCAGACTGATTCTCCCCCTTCCTCCCCTGTAGCTCTCATTTTTTAGTTTGGAAAGTGCTCTAAATAGGTTACTGCATTTTACCTATCACATATCTAGCTATAAAGATATGATATAATCTCGTAGATCCATTTTCAAGTTCATAGCGGAAGGATTTTTTAGCCCTATTTGGTTGAGTTGTTCATCTCTCTGTTGTTTAGATGAGCCTGACAGAAATACTGTGAATCAGAATACACTTTTTGTCTCATTGATTGATTCTGGACCAATTAACTGTGTGATGGAGGTAGTATCATGTTAGTGAGTCTATCATCTGGCAACCACATGAAGGCAGATTAGGAGCTTTTTCCTGGAAAAATTTGGGTAGTTAACAGATATCTCATTTGGGCATTATATGATTTCATAAAATTTTAGCTATTTTTGTTATTTAATGTAAAATATTCTTTTTATGTCTATTCTTCTCATTTTCTCTTTATCTTATCTCTCCAATTTATATGTTTTATTTATGATAAAATCATGTGCCCTAATTTTATTGACTCTGAGGAAAGTCTTCTTATTTTGACTTTTCTACACAATGACAAATTAATCAAACTTGTTAAAACTTAAGGCATTGTATATAATATACCTAATGTTACTATTAAAAGAAAATACTATATTTGAAATAGCAACTTTAAATAAAACATTCTACTTCAATAGTTTTATTTACTTTTTAATATTTCTATTTATTTTTAATAGTCAATTTACATTTAATTATACATTGTGGAAAAAATTTAAGTGAAAAAGAAAAATTAATTGGAGGCATAGTGGGGTGGCTTTTGTAGTCAGAGGAGATTTAGGCAGGGATAGAAACCTGAAAGTCATTAGAAGTTGAAAGTCACTGGGAACCCAAGTGTCTACCCATCCTCTCTCTCTTTATCTTTCTATCTATGAAGTTATCAGAGCTTTGCTTCTCTTTCCTTTCTGTTTCACTGTATCTCCTCTGTCTCTTCTGCACTCTATCACACACTCATCCTCAGTCCAGGTTTCACTGCTTTGTTATGCATATCGTTGAGCACGTATTCCTCCAGTTCCTAACATTATGTGTTCATGGTCCAAGTGACATTAGAAACAATTGAAAGTGTCACAGATTTGAATACCCAGAAGGAAAAATCTGATTGTTCCATTTTACATGAGGTGTCTGCCTCCAATCCAATCAGTTAGTTATGGCAGGTTTGATGGTCATATAGTAGAAATATGGCTACAAAGACTCATGGAGAAGGTGTCAGGAAGAAGGCAAATACACAAAAAGGCATCTACTCTACTTTGGAGTTGAAATATGACCATCTGATGCTTATATTAAAATTCACTGCTAGATATGTTTGAAGAATTTCCAAGTATTCCATATGTTTGGAGTAAAGGGGATAAGTTTAGGAAGTTTAGGAAGCATGTGCCTAGAGAGATAAGCAAAAGCCAGGGCATTAAGGAACTTGAACATTTTTCTAGGCATAATGGGTAGTCAATGGAGGCTTTTAAACAGGGAGAGTGAAGGGCAGAGTTAGAATTATTTTTTGAAAAATTACTGACAGACGTATGACAATGAATGGATTAGAGTGGAGTAAAAGTGGAAGAAGAGAGACAAGTTAAGAGATTTCCAAATGAGACACAATGAGAAAGCTAAACAACAGTAGTGGCAGTAAAAAAAAGGAACAATACTTTCAAGATTTACTAAAGCTACTGCATAAGTAAAAGTTAGATGACTGATTAAATATATTAAGTCAGGGATGAAGGCTGTACCCAGCTTTCTCTAGCTTGAGCAACTAGTTGGTTTTCTACTAAGCTAGGGGAAGTCAAGAAAATTAGGGAAGGAAAATGAAGAGGTTTTTTTTGAGGTTTAGGTTTCAATGAGACAAATAATTTGGAATGGGTATATTGACATATAGTTCACAGTAAGTTGAAGAAACAGAATGAGAAGATATTTGGGGGTATTCTGTGACAAAGCAAAACATGGACTTTAAAAGGACTCTGAAGAGTCACAGCACCATACTTTGGAAGGAAACTAGATGAGGAGTAGTAAAAGAATTTAGAGAGGAGAAATTTTTAAATAGATGTGGTTGATAGAGTTAAATGCTGTAGAGGGGTCAAGATAGATGAATACTGCACTGTGAGTTTCATAACAAATCAGGCATTTTTGACCTGAGCCACAGCCATGTCAGTGGAATAGAGGTTGAGGGCAGAAACCTGATTGATATAAGTTGAGGAAGGGGAACAGTTAAAGGAAATGATTTTAAATAATTCTTTCAAGTGGCTAAGAGCAAAAGAGAGTGTAATTGTCAGGAAGTGATAAAGGATGGGGAGGGGATTTGGAGGATTGTTATTATATTTTTTGTCTTTTGATTTTATACTGTGAAATATGTATTAGACATATGAGAACAATATAGCCAAAAATGTGAAGATGCACAAGAGAAAAAGGTAATTGGTAGAGCAAGTTTCCTGAAGACAAAAGAGGTAGAAAGCATAGCCTAGGTAGATGGACAAACTTTGGAAAGAAAAATGTATACCTCTTTATCTTCAATGGTATTCTTTGGTTTACCTGGCCTGCAGTATGATTGAACCAGGAAATGCCCAGTTCCTTCTGTTATCCATGTACTAATTTGGATATGGTGCATTTATTTTAGGGTTTGTTTGTTTATTTATTTATTTATGGTATTGTAAGGGTACAAGTATTTTGGTTACATGTAAAGCTATTTGCCCCAATCACGCCAGGGCTACAAGTGTGTCCCTCCACCATACAGTGTGTTCCACTTCCATTAGTTGTGGGTTTACCCTCCTACCCTTGACTGGCACCCAGTGAGTATTACTACCATGTAAACATGTTACTGTTGGTCAATTAGTACCAATTTCATGGCAAGTACACGTGGTGTATGTTTTTCCATCTTTGTGATACCTCACTTTGAAGGATGGGCTCAATCTCCATCCAGGATAACACAAGAGGTGCCAGATCACCATTGTTTTTTGTAGTTGAGTAGTATTCCATGGTGTATATATATAAATATATATATATACCACATTTTATTAATCCATGTATATATTGATGGGCACTTGGGTTGTTTCCCCATCTTTGCAATTGTGAATTGTGCTATGAACATTCTAGTGCAGATGTCTTTACTATAGAATGTCTTTTTTTCCTTTGGATAGATGTCTAGTAGTGGGATTGCTGGATCAAATGGTATTTCTATTTTTAGCACTTTGAGGTATCTCTAAATTACTTTCCACAGTGGTTATACTAATTTGCAGTCCCACCTGCAGCAATGCAAGAGTGTTCCAATCTCTCCCACATCCATGCCAGCATTTGTTGTTTTGGGACTTTTTGATAAAGGCCATTTGCTCTGGAGTTAGGTGATACCTCATTGTAGTTTTGATTTGCATTTTCCTAATGATTGGAGATGTTGAGTATTTTGTTATGTTTGCTGGCCATTAGTCTGTTTTCTTTTGAAAAGTTTCTGTTCATGTCCTTTGCCCATTTATTGATGAGGTTGTTTGATTTTTTCTTGTTGATTTTCTTAAGTTCTATATAGATTCTTGTTATCAGCCCTTTATCAGATGTGT
Organism: Microcebus murinus; assembly: GCF_040939455.1. Classification (NCBI taxonomy): domain Eukaryota; kingdom Metazoa; phylum Chordata; class Mammalia; order Primates; family Cheirogaleidae; genus Microcebus; species Microcebus murinus. Next base: position 50,919,663 of record NC_134109.1, on the reverse strand, counting down.
AGAAAGCAAATATTTTCTCCCATTCTGTAGGTTGTTTATTCATTCTAATGATATTTTCCTTGGCTGCACAGAAACTTTTTAATTTGTTTATTTTTGTTGCTGCTGTGATTGCTTTGGAGGTCTTCTTTATAAATTCTTTGCCTAGGCTGATATCTTTTTTTTTTTTTTTTTTTTGAGACAGAGTCTCACTTTGTTGCCCAGGCTAGAGTGAGTGCCGTGGCGTCAGCCTAGCTCACAGCAACCTCAAACTCCTGGGCTCGAGTGATCCTTCTGCCTCAGCCTCCCGGGTAGCTGGGACTACAGGCATGCGCCACTATGCCCGGCTAATTTTTTTTTTATATATATATATATCAGTTGGCCAATTAATTTCTTTCTGTTTATAGTAGAGACGGGGTCTAGCTCTTGCTCAGGCTGGTTTTGAACTCCTGACCTCGAGCAATCCGCCCGCCTCGGCCTCCCAAGAGCTAGGATTACAGGCGTGAGCCACAGCGCCCGGCCTAGGCTGATATCTTGAAGAGTCTTCCTGACATTTTCTTCCATAATTCTTAAGGTTTTGTGTCTTAGGTTTAAGTCTGTTATCCATCCTGAGTTGATTTTTGTGAGAGGTAAGAGGTGGTGATCTAGTTTCAATCTTCTGCATGTGGATATCCAGTTTTGCCAGCACACATTGTTGAATAGAGATTCTTTTCCCCAGTGTATATTTTTGTCTGCTTTTTTGAAGATTAGATGACAAAATGAGAATGGTTTTATATCTGGGATCTCTGTCCTATTCCAAAGGTCTATATCACTGTTCTTGTGCCAGTGCCATGTTGTTTTGGTTACTATAGCCTTGTAGTAAAGTATAGCCTTTGTAGTAAAGTTTGGAAGACTGATTCCTCCCAATTTGTTGTCTTTTGCAATGTTGGCTGCACATCCTGAGGAGCTTAAGTTTGTCCTACCTACTGTCCAACAAATTTTTTTTCTTTGCCTCCACTGATAGTGTTAATTGAATGCTTTTTTTTTGTTTCTTAATATGTTTATTAAGGTATAATTGAAATATGATAAACTTCACATATATAAAGTATACAATTTGATAAGTTATGATGAATGTGTAACATGAAACTGTCACCATAACCAAATAATGAACATATTTATTACCCCGAAAAGTTCCTTCCTTCCCCTTGGTAATCCCTACTGCTCCTCACTCCAGGTAACCGCTGACATTTTTTCTATTACTATAGATTAATTTCCATTTTCTAGAATTTTATATAAATGGAATCATACAGTATGTACTATTTTTGTCTTGTTTCTTCCACTCAGAATAACTATTTTGAAATTCATTCATGTTGTGTGTATCAATACTTTCTTCTAATTGCTGAGTAGTATTCAATTCCAAAAATATGCATCAGTTTATTTTTCCATTTACTTCTTGATGGATATGTAAGTTGTTTCCAATTTTGGACTATTATAACACAACTGTAATGAGCATTCATGTACAAATCTTTCTGTGCACATGTATTTTTACTTCTATTGGAATGATCCATCTATTCCAATAGATAGTAAATTGTCATTTAAGAGGTCAAATATAAACTCTTATGCATTTTAATGACATTATAACTTAAACTGGATAGTATCCTAAGAAATACAGTTATGGATATTCTGTATACCAAGTCCCAAACTCACACTCTGAATGTGGTAACTATTATATATATTCTGTATATCTCTTTTAAAGAAAAAAGTTCTTCCCAGCAAAGGAAGCAATCAATAGAATGAAAAGACAACCTATAGAATGGGAGAAAATATTTGAAAGTTATTCATCTGATAGAGGATTAACATCCAGACCATGTGAGGAAGTTAAACAACTCAACAGCAATAAATAAATAAATAAATTGTGATTAAAAAACAGGCAAATGATCTGAATAGACATTTGTCAAAAAAAGGCATACACATGATCAATAAATATATGAAAAAATACTCAACATCCCTAATAATTAGGGAAATGCAAATCAGAATCACAATGTGATATCATTTTACCCTAGTTAGGATGGCTATTATCCAAAAGACAAAAAAATAACAAATGGTGGTAAGGATGTGGAGAACAGGGAACTCATGCACTATTGGTGGGAATACAAACTAGTACAGCCACTATGGAGAATGGAATAAAGGTCTCTCAGAAAGCTACAAATAGAACTGCCATATGATCCAGCAATCCCTCTCCTGGGAATTTATCCAAAGGAAAGTAAATCATTATATCAGACATCTGTACCCCCATATTTATTGCAGCACTATTCACAATAGCCATGATATGGAATCAACCTACGTGTCCAACAACAGATGAATAGATAAAGAAAATGTATTACATATATGCACCATGGAATACTATTTGTTGTAAAGAAATAATGAAATCCTGTCATTCTTGGCAATGTGGATAGAACTGGAAGGCATTATGTTAAGGGAAATAAGCCAGGCACAGAAAGTTAAGCACCACATGTTCTCACTCATATGTGGAAGCTTAAAAAAATTGATATCAAAGAAGCAAAAAGTAGAACAGAGTATACTAGAGGCTAGGAAGGAAAGAGGGAGGGGTGTGGGAGAGATTCGTTAAAGGCTGTACAATTTACAGGTAGTTTTCTACCCAAAGATGGCTGACTAGAAGCATTTCCAGCATTTCCTATACACTTTGAACAACCAAAATAATTAGTAAACAATCATAATTTGAATATGTTATTCAAAAGGGAACATGGGAGTTCAACAGAAAAGCAAAAGGAAACTTTAAAACTTAGTAAAAAAAAAAAAAGAGAGGCAGCCCATGTGGCCAAGACTAGCCCGGAACCAGAAGTGAATCCTCAAAGTGGGAGAGGGTGAGTGAGTGCCTTTCTATGGTCTGTTCCCACTGGGGAATCATACAATGCATGCCAGGGGAGAGTTCTGTGACCCCCTCAAACCCTGAATCTAATTTAGGGAGCAGCTGGGACACTGTATGAAGGAACTGCTCCAGGGAGTGTTCCATGCCCTTTTGGAGATCTAAGGGCTGCTGTAAGATGCCGTTCTTGATTCTAGCTCTTAACAAACTGCACGTGGTCATGAGAACCAGTCATGTTAATCCTAGCCGTTAAGAAAAAACAGTGGTACCTACGTGACTAGGGCTTGATTCAGGGATAGGCTCCTGCAGCCAGGTCTGAGCAGTAAGCATGGCACAGGTTCCAGCTGCTGGTGCTGGAACTGGGTACACTCCCTCCTCCCCCAACCCCAAGCTGAACAGGAGGAGAGTTGCCTTGGAGGCTTTGTCTTGAGCCAAGCGGTGGCTCCTATCACCTAGGGCTATTGCAGACTAGGCACAAACTCCCAGGACATACTGAATAGTCAGGTTGGCTGTAACAGCCAAGACAGGGGAGGAAGACCCTATGGGACAAGAGGGTGAGAAGGATACAAAGTTCCACTCCTACCAGCTAAAGCTATAGCTGCCAGGACAGCCCATCCTCCCCATGGTAAGACCTAAGCACAGCAGTGGTTATCCCTCACCCAAGCATTTCACCAAGGGTCACTCCATGCCACCCCTAGTCAAGGTTGGTGCATTCATCTGCCACTGGGGGAACTGAGTGCAAAGTTTTCTGGTCCAGCTTTCTGCAGATTCATGCCCCACTTGCCCCCCAGAGACAGAGCATGGGATCCAGGCTCCTGGGTGTTCCATAACCCAAACCTACCAGCCAAGCACTTCTCCCTGGGAACAGAGGTTGAGCATAGCATCCTATCACTGCCACAGCAGCAGACTATTACCTGCAAGTGCCATCTACTGACCCAGAGGCTGGCCCACACAGCCCATTGCAACCACTGCTAACATGAGAACACAGCACCTTCACCATGGTTTCTTTGAGGCATGAGCCTTGGCTATTTCCCCACTGCTAGCTCTGGGAATAGAGTCACTTGCCTTTCACTACACCTCATCCTTGTTGGCTTTTGCTACCTGCAAATAGTCAAGCCTGCACTCAATTACCATACCACCTAAATAAAAGTGTTGTGAAAAATAAAGCTACACAGATAATCACATATTACTGTCTAAATTAGGTGTCGGTGGATTTTATTTCACGTAGAAAAAATCCTTTATTTAAAATTTCTTTAAAGTCATTAATTTTAAGCACCTGAAAAACAGCATAAGTGGAATCAAAATATAGCATACCTTTTTATTTCTTCTTTGCTAAGTGATAGGGTCATCAATATCCAGAAGTATTTAGGTATTCATTTTGCCTGAAATTTTAGTTCTTTTTGCATAAGGGTACATTGATATTCATACTCTACAGAATGAATAACCACTAATTCTAATCTATATTTAATCATCCATAGTGACTCATACATTAGTGACTCACTCCAAAATCAAAATTTTAAAATATCAAGCTATTTTTAAATAAGCCATCTTCTTCCTATCCTGCAAAGGAAGCTGTTGAATAGGATTTCAAGAAGGGACCAACTAAAATACAAATTTTTCAGTCTTATTTGAGGTTTTGAGTAAGTTTAAAATGACAAGAAATATTGCTTCCAGGGGAACATGAATTTCTAAAGTAGTTGGTTTGAATTAGTCACTTTTTAAAAGAAGTATGTGACTTATAAAGTTGCAAATCAATCAGTTCTAGCCCTGACCTTACCCCTGTATCCATTAGCATCTTTCTTTTGTATTCCAAATTTATTCATTGCCATCACTTAAAATGAAGCATATTTCATAATGAAATCATTGTTTTATTTCTAGTTCTTCTACCAGGATTCTTTGATTTGGTCAAATTATATTATTATTTTCCTTATCATCCAAGTGTAACATTTTTCAGTTAATTTGATTTTACCCAATTTCTCTACTTCCATATCCCGTATGTCTTCAAATTCCATGCTGATTGCAATTACTGTATGAAATAACCTCCCTTTCCTCTTCTCCATTTACAGTTCAGCTATACTTCAAGCCTCGCTCAGATCTACATCCTTCTTATAAAACTTAGACCCTGATCAAGTCCACAGGAGTCATGTCCTCCCCTCTTCTTATGCACATATTGTGCTTCTCACTGATTTGCTATTTATTTTAAATACTTTTCACATATTTTGAAAGCTATTATAACAGGATACTTAGCATTATTTCCATGCTATTTGGGAATTGCTGACAAAGACTCAAAGCTGAGTCCAAAGAAGCATGAAGAACCCCTCACATTTTAAAGAAAACTTAATAATTCAGGTCAAACATTCTCAGACTTATGAAGAGGCCAAAACTACAATCAAAATTAATTTATATTTGCATTTACAGTTACCTTTTCAAGTGGTCTTTATTCCTTTCTACATTTCCATTATTTTTTTCTGCCTGAAATGTAGAATTTCTGTTTAATCAGCTTTTATTTTTCCGAAAAAATATTTATTTTGACTTCATTTTGAAATATGTTCTTTCTGAATATAGAATTATCACTTGGTGATTATTATTATTTAGCAATTGAAAGATATTTTTTCTTCATCTTCTGCCTTCATCATTTGTGTTGAGAAATCAGCTGTTAGTCTTACTTCCTAAAAGGCAAATGTCACTCTTCCTTTGCTTATTTTGAGACTTTCTCTATTTTGGGTTTTCAGTTGTTTTAATATGACATTCCAGCTATGGTTCTCAAAATTCTTTTTACTTGAAATTTACTGAAATTTTTCAACCTAGAGATTGATTATTTTTTGTCATTTTGAAAAATTCTCAGCCATTGTCTCTTCAAATATTACTTCTGTAATATTACTCTCTTCAAATATTACCCCTTATTTCTGTCTATTCTCCTTTTAGGACTCCAATTACATGTATGTTAAAGCTTTTGTACATGGTCCACATTTTTATTAGACCACTAAATTTTCTTTCTGTGCTTCATTTTGAATATTTTATATTGACATATCTTCTACTTTGAAAATTTTGTGTTCTGCTGTTAAACATATCAATTGAGTTCTTATTTTCAGAAAATTTATTTTCACTTTGAAGATAGTTTATTCGTATATTAGGTGCAATATTTTAGTTGAAATTTTTGAAATATTTACCTATTTATCTTTTCTACTATTTTTCTTACTTCATTAACATGTTAAGGTTTTTTTTCCCTATTAACACAAATGTCTAAATTACCTTGGTTTGCCTCTACTTTGTGTCTTGATTTTCAAGACATAGGACTTCATGTGACTTTCATATGAGTCTTTCTCTACACAAGTGTAATTTTTTTTAGTATGCTATTTTCTATCAAAGAACTGCAGGAACTCTTGATGATGATCTCTTCTACTGGAGAGAGTTTTCCCCTATTTTGATAATAGAGCAAAGGGGTGATTATCTCACTTCATTTCATTCAAGGATTGAGATGGGGTAAAGTTGAATAGCAGTTTTAATAATGCTGCATCTCTTTGGTTTGTACCCATTCCTGAGTTGTGACCTCCACAGGCTTTTGATGATTAAGAACCTGTTAAGTCTTTGTCTCCTTCATCTATGAAAGGTTGTAGATGATTCAGTATTTTCCACGTGTGATTTTTGGCTTATCTCTTTAATCCTCTGCCTCATGTACAGTCAAAATTTGCCATATGTGCTGAGAAGAATAATGGTTAAATGTCTCAAGCAGGCCCCTTCTCACTAGTGGACAGGGCAGTTAACTGGACTCTACACATTCAAATGCTTGTCTCATCTGGAAATAACCTCACAAAAAGAATGTTTAATCTGGTATTCTATAGCCAAAATGACACATAAAATTACCCATCTCACTTGATATAAAATTTTTTTCCTTTAATGTTTTTTTAAAAAATTACTTTATTGTCTTAATACATTCACCTTTTTATATTTAGAAAAGTTACATGTAAACCTAAATTTTTATTGTTTATTTTCTTTCTCTTTGGAGACTTTCAGAATCTTCCCTTTGTCTTTGATATTTTTAATATTCCTACTGTCATGTGCACATGTGGTTTTTCAATTCTATTTTATTATTTATTATTTTTAATTCTGTAAAATTTGTCACCATTATTTCAATTTTTTAGCTCATCTCCATCTGTTCCTTTTTTTTTTGTATCTCCTATTATCCCAAATCAGAATTTCCACTTCCATTATCCATGTTTCTTAGCTTTGTTTTCTTTAACAGATGCTATTTCTCTGTAGGGGAGTGACTCCATGGAACCCTAAATGACACTGCAAACATCTATATAGGCCGTGTAGGCAAGGTTTATAATCTGAGTCTTGGCAAAATGTCCTATAATCCTCCTGAACATGAGAACATGAAAGACTTGTGAAAAACTGCCAAGAGGCTGTTTTTTACTCACCTTCCTATCTACCAAGAAGATCCTAATCAAAGTTTCTTATCACCTTCCTAGTTTCAATGAGGTGTGATTATATTTACTTCACCCATCCTAAGGTACATAAGAGGCTATCAAACTGATTTAGGGGTAGCATGGCATTGGCTCTTGTTAAACTAAGTTTAGCTTGAAGCGGCCTCCTTACATATTGTTAGTTCTGCCTAATGATTTCTCCATGTACAGTGTAACTGGATGTGTAAACAAGCTGGATGCGTAAGGGATCTACTCTTGTCCCAATCACTGAGTTTCAGCCAAAGGCAGCCAACTGTTGCAACTTTGTTCAAATAAGGAAAATTCCAACCTGTAACCAATCCAGATGTTTCTGTACCTCACTTCCATTTTTTGTAGGTCACTTTCCTTTTCTGCACATAAATCCTCTCTAACCCCATGGCAGTGTTAGGTTTTAGTCTGAAATGTCGGTTCTTGGCAAATTCATGGCTGAAGAATTACCAGATGCACCAAAGTAAGGCAAGCAAGAAAATGAGGTTTATTGAGGAAAGAAAGATAGCATTATAGAGCAAGAACAAGATACAGGTTTACAGAGTGTGATCCATACGCCACAGATGACAACCGGATCCATTGTCGCAACAAAGGGAGAACAAAAGGAAGGGTGTAAAAAAAAAAGGGGGGTTGGTTATTATCTCAGTCTTAACTACTCATGCAGGTTGTTCTAGGTCAATTTCCAGACTCTGTGGTACTTATGTTGCTTGGCCCGTGGGCTAGAGAGTCCTTTGCATTCTTTTGCAGCTGGTGAGCCAAGTTTTGATTGACAGATTCATAGGGTATTCTCTTCTTCCCCAGGTATGGCAGTTGCTCAGGAAAGGATTAGGGCAATTGCACTAAGACAATAGCACCCACTTTCGTCCACAGGAGACCCAGAATCCCTCATTATCCATCTAACAGCAGCACTGGAGTCATTTTGTTTTGTTTTTTTGTTGTTGTTGTTTGTTTGTTTTGAGACAGAGTCTCACTCTGTTGCCCTGGCTAGAGTGCTGTGGCATTAGCCTAACTCACAGCAACCTCAAACTCCTGGGCTCAAGCGATCCTTCTGCCTCAGCCTCCCAAGTAGCTGGGTCCACAGCCATGCACCACCATGCCAGGCTAATTTTTTCTATTTTTGGTAGAGATGGGGTCTCGCTCTTGCTCTGGCTGGTCTCGAACTATTGACCTCAAAGGATCCGCCTGCCTTGGCCTCCCAGAATGCTACGATTACAGGTGTGAGCCACCGCGCCCGGCCTGGAGTCATTTTGAACCTATTCTGAATTGGGAGTGTTGTCCACTTTGCTAATCGTTCTTTACTCAATTAAGATCTGTTAAATTTAGTTGATCTAAAGTTTTTATTTTATAAATCCTTAGGAACATTGTGTCCTATTGTTAGGTAGATAGTTAGGATCTCTGGCTCTTCTAGGGACAAGGGGACCCTACATTGGTGCTGTCTTGAGTAATTATTCCACGTGGGAAGAAGGAAAAAGACAGGCACTTGGTTTTGGTGCTGCCCCACTGTTAATCCTATCCCAAGCAACTGCTACACCTGGGAAAGGAGGGAATGTTTTATCAATCTGGGAATTTCCCAGCCCAAGCATCATAGGATTTGGAAAGTGGCCTATAGTAATTTAAGGGTAATTATGTCATTAGTTTAAATCTATATTGTGGCCACAGGTGGGCTTTTGGAGAGGGAGCTCATATACACAGATGGAATTTTGAGGACACCTGTTGATCATTTGGTAATCTCCTACACCTATGGAGAGCCCGCCCCCAGACTGAGCTAATAAAAGGAAACAATCTGAGACCTGAGAGGGGGGGTCAGTCGGCCTGTCTCTTTCCATGAGCAGAGAGACAGACTTGTGTTTGTTCTACAATAAAGAGCTGCTCTTGTGAAATTGCTTCCTGCTCAGGGTTACTCCATCATATTGGCCCTGTTGGTGATTTGTCCCAGGTAAGTCTGGACTAACAGTTTGGCCGTCTTGTCAGTCTGTGGCCAAGAACACTCCAAGAACAGAGGGCAGACCGCCACCCCGAAACTATCATTTCACACAGCTGTTGCAGTGGTGGCTGCGGGGTGGGACGGCTGGGCCTGCTGTGGGGCTGGCTGTGGAGCGAGCGCTTCTGCTGCCCCAGAACGTGAGGAAACACTGCAGGGAAAGCCCGGAAACGGGCTGAGTCTGGGCCTTCTTGGGTGATGCGTGGCCCAGGTGGTCGTGAAACCTGGGTGGAGACAAGGAGTGTGGGGCGTGGACAAGTGAAAGGGTGAGAATTGAGGGGAACGCTGGGCCCCTTCAACCTCAGACCCCTGAGGTCGCCTAGGGTCTTATACACTGCCTCCCCACCTCCAAGGGTCCTCCAAGAGGAGGAAACAAATTGAGTGTGAGCTCTGGAAGAGACCTCAAGGCGAGGCGAGTGACAGGAAGGGGCCAGGAGAACCAGAAATAGTTGCAGCCATGGAAGCCGAGAGTCAACACAGGAGCCAAACGTTCCAAGCAATGAGTTCATCCGAATCTAAGATTTTTGAGGACACTTGAGATTCTGACAGTTGAGGGGAACAGGATGAGTTAGGCCCTAAGCTTTTTGATTTGTCAATGCATGGACTTTTGTTTGTTTATAGGAGAGTAGAAATCCGGTTGGAATAGGGTGTGCTGGAGCCTGAGGCTTCCAAAATATAGAAAGATCTCATATTAGCTGCAGAACAGGCCTTAGGGCTTGAAATGGAAGGATGAGTGGTCTTCTTGAAGGAATGGAGAGTGGTAGGGCTTATTAGAGGACAGGTGCATTGAGCCAGCTTCTAAGTGAGTTTAGCAGAATTGCAACATACTTTGCCTGACCATGTGCTCTTGGTAAAAGTGATTTCACTTTTCTTTGGTTGGATAATATCTGCTGTCTAAGATAAAGACAATCACTGAGGATTTGATGTGGTGATTTTGTAATGTGGACTTACAGCTGTGCATGATTTTGATCAAGTCCACTCAGACCAGGAAAGGAGACTTCTGTCTGCACAGGTTTCAGATAATGAAGGTGGTATGTGAATATCTTATCATTTTGCCTTTATACAGAGCATAAGTGATTGTAATGCAGGAATACCTTTCTAGGATGGGAATATGTTACAAATAAACCATTACTTTCTGAAAAGATATATTATTTAGATTGCCTCTTTGATTTGCCTAATATATATATATATATATATATATTTGTTTATTTTTTATTTTTTTATTTTTTTGAGACGAGTCTCACTTTGTTGTCCAAGCTAGAGTGTGTTGTTGTGATCGTGGCTTACTGCAGCCTCAACCTCCCTGGTTTTGGGCCATCCTCTTGTCTTAGCCTCCAGAGTAGCTGGGACTACAGGTATGAACCACTGTGTCCGGCTAGTTTTTTTTTAAAATAAATTTTGTAGAGACAGACTCTTGCTATGTTGTCTTCAACATAGCTTCAAAATCTGACCACAACTGATCCTCCTGCCTTGGCCTCTCAAGAGTCCTGGGATTACAGGTGTGACCCATCATGCCTGGCCTGCCTACTATATTTAACACAAAAATCTTTCAGAATATTTGTCATATTTAGCTAGTCACTCATCCATATATTCATTGTGTTTATCATCTTCAAAGTGCTTTGCCAGATGTTCAAGTGCAAAAGTAAAGACGTTTTTACACTGAAGCAAATGAAACCCAAAGATCTAAATGCCTTTCCTGGGTTCTCAAGTATTTGTACATTTTCAGAATCCAAAGGATTCCCCCAGATGGCTGAGGTCTTACATATCCCCTGGCAGAGTGGCTGGAAAGGATCCTGTACTTGTGGGAATTCTATCTGGATGTTTCTATGGTGCCCTAGTTGACAAGGGAGTACAGTGGATGGGAATACTGAGCTGAAAGCATTCTAGTGTGATATTTCTTGGCCAGTAAGGACAGGTACCTTGTTTTGTCTCATATTTGCTCTTGGGAAAGGTTAACCTTAGAAGCAGTCTTGCTATTTTCTGTTTAAGACCACTACCTCAGTAATAAAATTGACTGCTGAATTACCAATTCCTCTCTTACTATACTGGTAAAGGGAACAGAAGCCACTCTTAGAGTGTAGTAGAAGACATATCAGAAATATCGTGACAATTAGTTATCTTTCCTACATTTTCTCATTTCTCAAATCCTACCTATTCAGTTTATAGAAGCAATTCATGTGGCAGTCATAGACATTAAAATCTAGAACTCCAACCTTCTTTTACAGACAGTAAACTAAGGCTTAGAAACATCTTATTGCTTTTCAGAGATTACATACTCACCTGGGGGAGAAGCTAGAACCAGGATCCAGGTCATTTTCCACAGCCCAGTGCTCTTTCCACTGGGTGATATGGCCATCTTTTTCCGTTACTTAAACCCCCTTTCAAGTGTTAAGATTTCTGTTCCTAGTATTCTAAGATTTGGAAAACAAATTCATACTTGTCCTATTCTTGGTTATTTAGTATAACTTCTTTGACTTGAATTTTGCATTTTTTGTTTGTTGGTTTCAGATTGTTACTGCATATTTTAATGAGATTTACACTATGCCCTTTGAAAAATGGTCTCTATTTGTTTTAGAAATCTTTGAAAGAATAAATGCATGCTTTACAAGTAGTTCTCACTTTGCTTTCCTTCTCTGCAACCATACTGAGCCATATATCTTTTAAGTTTCCACATTAAGTTTCCACTAGAAAACTGCAGCCTTATCTGATGAGGATGACTTGAAAAGCCATTTGACCATAAGTGTTTGTATCTAGCTAACTATTTTTTTGACTAAAGAGAGGCAATTATTACCTACTGAAGAACTGAGGCTTTCCTTTGTGAACCTCTATTGACTGGTTGCATTGTGGTGGCCTGCACCCTTACACAGTGCCTAAGTGTAATGTGTGGTCAACAAATACTTATTGAATGATTGTGAAGGGCCCACCGCCATCTATTCAGATGCCCTGAGGAGTAACCCAGAATCTAGATCTTGAATCTGAAATAGATCTTTGGTATAAGAAAGGTAAAACAATAATTGGTTTCTGTAAATTTCACCACAATATATTTGCATGTTGTGCACTTTTCTATAGCTTCTGTGTCTTTCTCCCCTCTCCCCTTAAACATACACTACTCCCTGTACCCTATCAAAGGAAATAGGCTAGGTGCAGTGGCTCATGCCTGTAATCCTAGCACTTTGGGAGGCCTAGGCGGGAGAATCATTATAGGCCTGGAGTTTGGGACCGTACTGAGTGACACACCATATCTATAAAAAATGGAAAAATTAGCCTGGTACGGTGGTGTGCATCTGTGGTCCCAGCTACTCAGGGGGCTAGGGCAGGAGGATTGCTTGAGCCCAGGTATTGGTCCACTGCACTCTAGTCCTGGGCGATAGAGCAAGACCCTGTTTCAAAAAAAAGAGAGATAAATCCTTCCACTGGTTTCTTACTATTGCTTTGAAGTGTCTTGGCCTTAGTTACATTAACTACTGTGATGTTTAGTATTAGGTGTCAATTTGACTGAATTGAGGGATGCCTGGTGAGGCTGGTGAAGTTTTTTTTGTTGTTGTATTTGATATAGGCTCTCACTCTGTCACCCAGGCTAGAGTGTGGTGGTATGATCATAGCTCACTGCAGCCTTGAACCCCTGTGTCTAAAGGATCTGTCCACCTCAGCCTCCATAGTCATTGAGATTATAGTCATGAGCCACCAGCCTGCCTTGAAACATTGTTTCTGACGTGTCTGTCAGTGTTTTCAGAGGACATTGACCTGTGAGTCATTGGACTGGTAGAGGAAGACCTGCCCTATGGATGAGCACCATCCAATGGGCTGTGGGTGTGGCTGGCACAAAGCAAGGGAAAAGGGGATATTCAGCTTGCTTAGCTTGCCCTCCCTCCCTCCCTGAGTGGAACACCTTTCTCCTTCTGCCCTTGGACATCAGACTCTAGGTCTTTGGTCTTCAAACTCTTGGGCTTGTACCAGTATCTTCCTGGGGGCTCTCAGGCCTTTGACCTCAGACTGGGGGTTGCACTATTGGTTTTTCTGGTTTTGAGGCGTTGGGACTTGGGCTGATCCATGCTACTGGCTTTTCTCATTCCCCAGTTTGTAGAGGACCTATTGTGGGACTTCACCTTAGTAATCATGTGAACCAATTCTTCCTAGTAAATTCCTGTTTGTGTATAAAATCTCCTCTTTGTTCTGTCCTCTAGAGAATCCTAATATAACTGTATATTCATATAAATATTTCTGAGTAAGCTTTTCTTGATCTTCTTTGCTTAAATGTTTGTTCTTGTTATCTTCTTGAGGAGCAAACTTCTAGAATCCTCTGCTGTAAGGACCATCAAATCTACAAAGAATTTGTTAATGCCTGGACTACTAGAATCATGATTGAGAGAGAGGCCTGGCCTTAGTCATCTTACAGAAGTGTGTAAGATGGTATGTCTATGAGTATGTGGAAGAAATGACATAATCTATTTGGACAGTGTCTCTTACTCCTATTCCCATTATGAACTCTCACATATTTCAGCATAAGTTTTGCAACTGACTTTGAAATGCTTTAAATGTAATACTTTAAGTCTCAGTATTTATGTGTGATAACAGAGATTTTGGTAGCACAATCACATTCCTGTAGCAATCAGTGATGCACACCTGACACATAGTTTACTTGCAGTCTATTGTGTTCAGTCTGAAACATGAGTACTTTAGGATCAGAAAGGACATCAGATTCATATTTTATAAAATAACCAGATGTGAGTCTGTTGATATGTCAGCTGGACACTGTTCACATTTAGGTGAATTCAGAAAATCATATGCGTGTTATCATGAAGGGTCAATTTAATTAAGTCTTAATTTGTATTGTTTCTATGGATTTTCTTAATTTAAAAGTTAAAAGATATAGGAATTTAGATAAGTAGCATGAGAATAAATTTTGGCTGTCACTGTGTTTGGTACATGTGTTTATTGGTCATGAAGCATTCTTATTTTCATGAATTTTTTTAGCTTTTTAAAAGATTTATTTTAAGTATTAGAATTCTGTATATTCAGGCTTAAAGAGATAAGAAGTCTAGGCTAAAATATTAGGATGAACAACAGAAAAATACTTTCCTCAGGCACTTTTAACATTGTTAAAATGTAATCATGAAAATCATACTACAAGAATGCTTTCAGGCACTGTCATAAACCTAAATGCTTGAAGATAAAGCTGACTAAAGAAAGTAGGGAGTCAGATGAATCTCCTCTGAAACTGGTTCTCATATTTATTAGCCATAGATCTTTGAGTTATTCTGGGTTTTAATTTCTTTATCTGTAAAATGGGGATAATAGCTCATGGAATTTTTGTTGAGGATGAACTGAGGTATGTAGGAAAAATACCTAGTATAATATCTATCCATAGTAAATACTTAGTAAATGGGTTTAATAATAAATGAAGTCAGTAGAAGGCCTAGTATATAGTAGGTACCCATAAAATATTTTTCTATTTTTTTTTTTGAGAAGGGAATTCAATTCATTTTTGTTCCTTTCCAATTTTATTGATATAATCTAAGGATAAGAACTTTTGTCTGATCACTGATACGAAGTATATTCATTGTTATTAAATTTTAAAATGCTTTAAGTTTGAACTCCTGCTTTCATTCAGGACTTGTTTAATATAAAAAGTTTTGATATTTCCAGATGTAAGGACCTTTTGGGTTTTGGCTTTTGAAATTTCTAATTTTATTGCATTCTTAGTAGAGAGCATTTGTATTATTTTTGCCAGAGAGATTGGGGACTTATAAAGAATACATGATCGATGGAGTTTTGTCTGAGGTTTGTCTCCCAGTGGACCCATTGTGTTCCTAAACTCACCCTACGGTCCAAGGTTCTAGTAGGAATAATAGGAATTGATATACTCAGCAATTGGTAGAATTCCCACATTAGAAATCCTGACGGTGTGTAAAGGGCTATTAGGGTACACAAGGTTGAGTGGAAGCCAGTAGAGCTACCTGTGATGGTTAATTTTATGTGTCATCTTTGCTGCCATAGTGATGAGATATTTGATCACACATTGTTTTAGATGCTTCTGTGAAGGTGTATTTCGGATGAGATTAACATTTAAATTGATGGACTTCCAGTAAAGCAGATTATTTTCTGCAACATGGGTAAATCTTATCCAATCAGTTGAAGGGCTTAATGGAACAAAGACTGACCTCAATCAAGAAGGAGTTCTGCCAGTGTAAGGCTTTTGGATTCAAATTGCAAATCTTTCCTGTGTCTCCAGTCTCTTGGCCTCTACTGCAAATTTTGGACTTGCCAAGCCTACACAAACATGTGAGCTAGTTCCTTAAAATCAGTCTCTCTCTCTCTAGATAGATATATCTAGTGATATACAGATAGACCATTAGATACATACTCATTCTATTGATTCTGTTTCTCTGGAGAACTTTAATACATTCTCTCTATCTTTCCAAAATAGTAAAATGAAAGCAGTACCACATTCCTAAAAGTATTTCAGAGATTACTACCATGACTTCAAAGATACAGAGTTAATTATCTCTGCCACTTCTCACTCAATTTGCCTGTTTTACCTGTGAAGAAGAAAGATGGAGTTTATGAACAGTGGGTTATCATAAACTTAATAAAGTTATGATTCCAATTTTTTTTTGGCTAGAGAAAATCAATACATGCCTTGATACTTGATATCTAAATTTAATATCTGGGAAATGCTTCTTTCTTTTTCCCTATTAGTAAAGACTATCAGATGCTGTTTGCTTTTAGCTAGCAGAATCAGCATTGCACATACAATGTCTTACAACGGGTATATCAACTAGCCTTATTTCAAAATGTAATCTGCAGGGAATTTGATTGATTTTCCTTTCACAGGAAACATTGGTCTATTATATTGATATATCATTCTTATTAGACCTGGTGATCAGGAAGTGTCAACTATTCTAGGTACCTTGTTTAAACACATACATGTCCAAAACAAAAAATAAATCCCACAAAATTTCATGAGGCTGTCAATTCCGTAAGATTTCTAAAGATCCAGTGGTCTGGGTTATGCTGAGATATCTCTTTCAAGGTGAAGAAAAGGTGCTACATCTGGTCTATTCTACTTTTTAGAAAGAGAAACAATGCTTAATGAGCCTCTTTGGATTTTGGCGACAACATATACCTTATATAAGTGAGCTACTGTTTACCAAGTTACTTAAAAACTGAGTTTGGAGTGGTGTACAGAGTAAGTAAAGACTCTGCAACAGGTCCAGGCTTCTGTGATAGCTGCTTTGCTTCTTGGACATGTGTACCAGTAAAATGCAACAAGGCTTGAAATGTCTGTGACAAAGAAGAATGCTATTAAAGCCATTAGTATGACTTGAAAAGTAAATCAGAGCACAGACCATTAGGATTTTGGACAAAGAATGCCATCCTCCACAGATAACTATTCTCTTCTTGAGAAATACCTATAAGCCTTAGTAAAGGCTGAATGCTTGATCATTGTCCACTAAATTATCCCATGATAAACTAGCCATAAATCAGGCATACACAGCAGCCCTCCATGATCAGATGGAAGTGACATATGTAATACTAGGCTTGACAAAGTCTTGAAGGCACTAGAAAATTGTGTGAGCAGGTGGCCCAGATGTGCATGATCCTACAGCCTGGCTACATTGCCTTTTGCTTCTCAATCTCTACATGAGCATGGTTAATAGATGGTTCGCCTATAGAACTACAGTCCCAAAGGTCTTCCTGAAGGATGGTGGAATAGGAAAATATACCAGTATACCACGTTAATTATTCTAGCTGGAGGGAAAAATATCTAGAGATATGAATTTATACTGAATTTACACAGAGTCAATTATATGGTTGATGTTCAGGAACCAATTAGAAAATTGGTGATAAGGAGGTTTGGGAAAAAATTTGTGGATATTTTGGTCTAACTGGGCAAAGAATGTGCAAGTTTATGGCTCATCAAAGATAAATCTTAGTAGAAGAAAATCTTAATAATCTTAATAGTCAGACATAAAAGACAACCCATTCTGTGGGCAACAGTAAGCCTATTTCAACAGCCATACCTTTTCTTGCCCAGTAGCTTGTGTAAAAAATTGCCCTGACAGTTAGAATGAGGCTGCACATGAACTCAGAAACATGGACTTTTATTCATCTAGTCCAATCTGAAGTCCAATCTGTTCTCCATCTTTATCAGTGCACAAATGTTATATAAATTTACTCATGCAGTGTGTAAGCTTTGAGATTACCATTTTCATACAGCATAATGACCTTGTGATTCATCTAAATTGTTCTGTGTATTAATAA